>NC_141156.1:45715056-45870708 GCF_053477565.2 Lygodium microphyllum
AACACCATATTGGGGAATATGGGAATTTCCCATAAGTTTGGGACACGTGGTCAAATATTTGGATTTGTCATAACTTGAACACTATAACTCCAAATTGAGCGCTCTATAGCTCAATAGATTCCATTTTTCAAGGGCTTTCCAATGATAGGTAACATCATATGGTTTTGAGAAAATTATGAGCTTGTTATCTGGGTGCCACCTTTTTAGTATTCAAAAAATGGGAATTGGGAGATTCCCAAACTCACTAATATTGTGTTTGTTGATCTTCTTTCTTATCAAAAGATATATCAATGCCTTCCTATTTATATCTCCCTTCCTAACACTAATCTTGATTTTATTCCTATGGTCACCTTTAACCCTAGATTATCTCCTCATATCCATATATTTACCCCTTACCCATTTATTATTGAACCTACTATGATATATATTCCTCCTTATCCTCTTGTTGTTCAACCTGTTCCATTCATTGTTTCTATAGAATCTTTTAAGATTTTCTTATTTTCTTTCCCTCCTTTTTCAGAATCCCTATTGTTTAATATTCTCACTCTCTATGATTTATCATATCCCCCTTTGTATTGTTTGATTGTGATTCCCTTACTATAGCCTTTTAGTTATATAAACTTGCATCCACCAGCAGTCATGGATACCATTGGATTTGACATTGATATACTCCCTTGTCAATAGTTGAATTTTAAATTATAGGATTCTTTGATAGGATCAGTTTTTAATTGGCCTATTATTTCAAGATCACGGGAGATTTTATCCATGTATGTTTATATTCATCTCTTTAGTTTGCTTGGACCAATCAAAAGATGTTTTTGTGTGGCTAACTACTCATTTTGGCTGGTATTTAGCTTTTATGTATCAGTAATTACACATAAATACAAGGAATTCTATCCCGTCTTTTCTTATCAATCCTAATGAGGATGTATCAAGAGCTCAAATAGATGTGATGTACTATTTTTCTCAAGCTTTTCCTACTAGGTTTGTTGTCCTACTAGAAAGGATGTGTTGTCTCGAGTCCTTTAGAATGTTCCTATCTATTTTATGGATGAGAGGAGTAGATCATTGGAAAGATTGAAACTTAGTATGCGATAAAAGAAATATCTTCATCCTAACAAGCACGTGTATTAGCTTTCTAATGTATCTTGATTTTTCATGCCAAAATCTTCTTTTTTCTCTCCAAAGTTTTGGAGAGTTATGCCATTTAGACAACATTGTCTTTTGAATGTAAGTTTAATGTTCTATGCATGTCTATGTATGTGAGTTATCCTTATCATGGGAAGACAAAGTTGGAGTTGAAGTAGATCAAAGTTGGATGATGATTAAAGATAAAGATATGAATTTGGTGTAGATGCAAAACAAAAGCTATTATATCCTGTAATGGTTGATCAAATTTGGATGATGATTAAAGATAAAGATATGAATTTGGTGTAGATGAAAAATAAAATCTATTATATCCTTTAATGGTTGTTTTCTTATCTTTTGTTATGGATTAGTTAATACTAGTTTATGGTTTTTTTTTCATATATTTAATTTGACCTAGGTTATTATGGCATGTATGGAGTTTGAGCTAATGGATTGAAGATGATGGTTGGAGCGATTAGTTTTTTACAACTTTTTTTATTCTTTTTTCTAAGGTTGTGAGGATGCTCCTTGATTAAATGTGGAGATATGTTAAGAACTGAAATTTTTTTTTTGTCCTTTGTTGTTTTTTTGGTGTTGAATGATTGATTTTGTGGTAAAATTTATGGATTTAAATGGTGTTTGAGGCATTTTGGAGTGTATTGGGATGGGTTTAATATGTTTGATTAGCTTACGGTTGTTTTTTAAATGATTTGTGATATGTTTATGTGTTTTATATGATCATTGTTTGGTTCTAATGGGTCTATTTTACATCTATTTTGGTACGTTTTCTTTCTATTTGAGAGGTTGAGATTCTGAATCATTGGGTTTGAGTATGTATTGAATATTTTTTAATGGTTTGGATTGGCTTTGGTTGGAGCTATATAGTTTTTATGCTTCTTGTATGTTCTATTGAGCTTCTGTTGATCTTCTATATACCTTTTGTAAGTCACCACTTGCTTCTATGAGTGTTTTATGGGATGGATGTTTAGTTTAGAAAAGTTCTCTAATCTTAGAAATGGAATAATATAATCTCAAAAGAGTTCAAAGAAGTGAATATGTAGTTAAGGAAGACTTGAAGTGAAGACTAAAGTGATAGTGACAATAGTGAGCCTTGAAAGGTCATTATAGTGTCTATAGTGTCTCTTCATATCACGCATACCTCTTGAGAGATATATTCACAACCAAGAGAGGGTTATTGTGTATGATTCTAGTGTATTGGGATGAGAATTATGATGTATGAGTGATTGAGACCGTGTTGTGAGAGATTGAGTGAAAGATTGTTATTTTTCTATGGAACACATTGTATCTACTATGAGAGATTGTGAGAGAGTGAGGAAGAAAGACTATGAATCATGAATAATGAATCTTATGTGATTATTTGTCACTCAATATGGAGCATTCATTTGTGTTTGTTTTATTTGTGGTTGGTGGATATGAAGATTTGTTGTGATAAATCGATGGGAGATTCATTCTATGACGTTGCGTAGAGAATTCATATTCTTTTTCTTACTATGGTTCATTAAAGTATGAATAACAAGCTTGTTGGTGTGACATGATAGATTTTATTGTAGTAATTTCCCCATTTCTTTGGTGTTCTCTAGAGAGCTCCAAAGGACTCCTCCAAGGATAATGCACTTAGGTCCTTAGCATCCACATCTTTGGTGCAAGCTAAAGCATGTCGTCTACAACAAAGAGTGCCATGGAATTAGCACTCATCTAAGAAGGGGATAATGTTAAATACAAGAAATGAGCAATGTGAAAAGTGAAAGCAAGCACAAAGAAGGATCCTAATTTTTTGGATTATTAACATAATGTGCATGAAGTACTTGGCTATTTCAAATTCCAAAAGTTGCAACAACTATATCAGTTTATCATATAAATTCACAAGCAAGCTTGATCCTATGCAATTTGCAATATTAGAGTAAGCTCTCGAGGAAAAAAAACAAAGGTTCTAGTTTATTCTCACCATAGAAAAAGCATGCAATAAGAGATAACCAATCTTCAGGCCCAAAAAGTGGGTTGGATGGCAAAGAGAGGGATGAGAAAATCATAACCCTAAAAAGGTGCATAAAAAGGATGAGAATGAATAGAAGAAGCTATTCATGTATGTGTGAAATTTGTGCACTTGCCTTTTTGCTTTCTTTGTGATAGAGAGAGTGATGATGAGACTAAGATACCGAGGGATTGAGAGAGTCAGAGTGAGGGACCAAGAGGGTGAAGCTCTCCTATTCTTCTATGCAAGCACTCTCTCTTGCCATGCCCATGCTTACACTCTTTCACATGTGAGAGTCGTAGAGGGTTGAGGGACAAAGCAACACTCACTTGGGTTATGGAGCTTGAGTATGCATCCATTGTGGTTGGTAGTATGCAATGCAATGCTCACTACAATTTGGTTTTGATCCACGTGTGAGTGGCTAAGCCCAAGTATTTTGTGCAAAGCTATTTAAATAATAGGTGTGTCCAATGGTCCCAAGACATTGAGGGCACATTGTCCAACACTTGAAGTATTTAGGGATTTATATCTTGTATGTGTTTGATCCTAGATACTTGAGAATCTTGTATGGTTTACAATATCTTGGACTAATCTTCTTGAATTCTCCCAAATATAATGAACTTTTCTTTGGATAAACACAGACAAAAAATATGTCTCCCTTCTTAAAGATTTGTTCCTGCCTTCCCAACTCAGCATATGCCTCCTACCGAGATCCTTGCCATCTTGAATATCTTAGTTGAAAGCCTTGACTTGAATATCTATTTCCTCTAACATTGTCTTACAAGCCTCCAACTTCACAGTAGGAAAAAATATGAGTGGCATAAGACAAATTTTCCCATACAATGCTTGGAATGGAGTCATTTGGATGCTCATGATAGGCCATATTGTAGGCAAATTCTTTTTGTGGTATGCATATGAGATGAAGAGTAATGTAATGATCTTTTTGCATGTCTATTGACAAGTGTGACGCTTAAGAACAAGAAGATTAAGAGGGAAATCAATTAAGTCATTGACTAGGAGTTTTTTGGCTTATGACCTTGTGTAGGAAACAAATTAAAAATTAGGAGACTATTTGGGAAAGGGAAAAGTGGAGAAAAGAGAGGAGAAGATGACAAACAAAGGAGAGGAAAAAACCTGTGCAAATTATCTAAATCAGGCCTTGAGAATTCATTGAGGAAAGGGAGACATATCTCATGCAAAACTAGAGCTTTTGGAGAGGAAGAACAAATATAAGTACTCCTTCAATCTAAGGGGGCTTGATAGGGGCAGCAAAGAAGTGATTCTGGACTTCCATGAACTATTTAGAGTAGGAAAAAATAGAGTAAGAAGGCTGAATAGTGTTGTCCTAAAATTTCAACATGTATCTTTGCTCTTTGGGATTGAAAATTGTCGTACATGCTTGGCTATAACCGAGAATATGAAGAACCATCTTTAGGATAATTTTGGAGCTACAAAAAGGATATTTTTAGCTACTGTAATACACAATAACAATAGGGATGAAGTGCAAAAATAAGGCCCATACAAGGTTTTCAACCAATTCTACCAATTGAGGTTGCTTTTCACGTGGATAGGGAAATGCTTTGTACTTGTCAAAGACATAGTTTTGAAAGATTTTGGAGTAGCCTTAGTGCTACTTTGATACACATTAAGCAAGGGCTTTATCCATTTCTATCAATTGATATTGCTTTTTCGAGTGATGGGTTAGGGCTTTCCCCTTCAAAATTCATACACTTATATGAAGATTGGATACTTTTTCCTATCACATAGGCCTTGTGTAGCAGGATTTAGATCTCTTCTTAATCTAGGTTAGGGTTTTTGTGGGCTACTGATTTTGTGTTGATATGTTGTCTCAGAAAGGATTGAATTGATCTTGCATTGTTGTACTTAATAATACAAAGGCTT
Organism: Lygodium microphyllum; assembly: GCF_053477565.2. Classification (NCBI taxonomy): domain Eukaryota; kingdom Viridiplantae; phylum Streptophyta; class Polypodiopsida; order Schizaeales; family Lygodiaceae; genus Lygodium; species Lygodium microphyllum. The sequence goes on from NC_141156.1 coordinate 45,720,080, forward strand.
GGCTTTAGATTCATTTGGTGTGTGAATTTTTTCATCTTTCTTTCTCCTTCTTCTGTTTAGCCTCTACTCTATGTACCCTTATTTTTGAAAACCCCATGGTTCTAGCTTTCATCGCTTTATCCCCTACAAACCTGATGTGAAGGCCATTAAAAGGGTGCAAGCTTGGAGATACATTAGGATTGGATTCAAGTGACGTTATTCTTTTTTAGCAATTGATGCAAAATATGAATATGAGTTTGTTGGCAACAAATGCATACTTTTTCAAAACTAGAGTTTGTAGTGGTTAAGGCTTTATAAGATATATAGTAGGAGATGAAATTGTTGAATGGCCATAATGTATCAACATATTTGTGTTTGTATGTATTGAAGATGAAATTCTATGGGGTGGCTTAGTTTGCATAGAGCCAATTTTTTATGTGAATCACTGTGAAAGAATTAAAGGTACAGATTATGGAATTGTATATGTAGGATGTTGATTGGCATGTGTTTAAGAAGGCATTAAAAGAAGAGTTTTACAAGTTACTAGTTTGGTTACTCGTAGAACGTTTCAAGAGTGGGTCATGAAGCTAAATAAATGACTCATAGCTACTGAATTGCTACTAGAGTTTCAAACAAGGTTTCAATAGTTGGGTGTTATAGAGCAACATGATCTCGAGTCCCAAAAAATTGAGATATTTTTGTAGGCTATAGGTCCTACTTTACAAGACAAGTTGGATGATCTATTGGAAGGTCAATCTACTAAAAGGGGGCTTAAAACAAAATGATGACATGTTAAAGATATTGTAAATGCACTTGTCAAGAAGCACAAAAGAAGGGAAAGATTGCATGTTGGGGATTTGCTTAGTGCTTTTGGCAGGACCATTGAAACTACAGTTAGCCACATGTGTATATGGCTATTCCAAAGGCTAAACCTACTATTTTGATAGTAGTAAAAGGGGATGTTATGGATGAGTTGGTGAAGGGAATGCATGACATATAGCTAAAGATTGCACATTTGGATGAGAAAGGGTAGGCATCAATCCCTTTGTGTGTAGATGTATGTCGTGTGACAACCCTCATCATGAGAGATGTGAGTGTGATTTATACCATGATGAAGTAGAAAGAAATGTTATTTTTTGGAAGAATGGTAAAATGCATGCTTAAGAGATAGGATTACCTTTTTCTTTGAACTTCAAAAAATTGGGAAATGCAAAAATAGTTCAAAGAAATGGTTTCCCTGAATGCATACACAATAGTGCATGCTACCATCTTTAATTTGCAGATAGAGAAAGAATCTAAAAATGTTATTGCTATCCTAAAAGGTGAAATATGATCCCATGCAATACATGAAACTAAGAAGAGAAAAAATCTAAAGAATGAATTGACTCATGCAAGGAGAAGCATCCACGACATGATTGGTTGGGACTCACCAATTGACTCTTACTTAAAGTATGAGTACTTGGCTAAAGTGCACAATACAAATGTGGTTGTGGAAGATCAAAGAAACACTACACGGATTTCAAAGAGGGTGACATGAAAAAGTTTTGAGCAACTAAAGGCTTCACTGCAACCCACTCTTGAGCATGTAATGAAGGATGTAGCAAAACAAAGAAAGTAGGATGGGAAGAAAAAGGGTAATCAACTAGGCTACAAGTTACAGTCTAACATAGAGACTGCAATGGAACTTAATAAATGCTTGAAGAGAGTATTCTTAATAGCAAGATAGCATTCACACTTGGAGAGGTTCTTGATATATTGTTAAGTGTGAGTTTCATGATGAAATCATTGACATTATAAAGAGAAAGAGACACTTTCTTGTTGCCAATTCAGCTAATGCTTTGATGCAGGCAGAAGAGGATCCTAGTTTGCAAGGCATATGGGTTGATTATGAGAAAAACGCATATGTTGTTTTGGAGAGGGATGATGCTATAACTTAGCATGCTAAGGGTAAAAATGATGACATAGTGATTGAAAATTCTATTATTTGTTAAAACACTCATATGGAAGTTAGGCAAATGCAGCATTCTCATGATGATGATTCAAGATTTATCCCTAAAAGTCATTATATACAAAACCATTGGGCATGGGCTATAATAGAAAGTGTGGTTAAGGTTAGGGAGTGAGAGACTATGTGTGTTGCTTTGCTTGACCGAGGATCAAAAATTAATGTAATGGTTCACATTTTGTTTGAAAATGGTGCATGTCAAGTTGACATAGGTTATGGTTGGAGGATGTGGCTTGGAAATAACGGAGCTTTGTTGATACTATGGTTGAAATTTCAGTAGTAATAAATGCAAAAAATGAGATGCAGTTGTTGAAAAAAAATATAAGAAGGTTGACAAGAAAGTCAAGCTAATTTATTTTCCACTACAATTGATAGTGATTGGTTGTATTAGAATGTATCGAGGCAATAAAGCTTGTAGAATCCAAAGGGTATAGGGCATAAATTTATAGTTGAAACACTACCAATTGACAGTGATGGGTTGTATGAGAAAGTATTGAGGCAATAAAGCTTGTAGAATCCAAAGGGTATAGGGCATAAATTTATAGTTGAAACACTAAAGGAGTTGAAGATTGGTTGTGAGACATTCCTCTTACCTACTAAAAGGGAGTATTCTATGCCAATGTTAGCTAGACATGGGAATGCATTTTTATTTCAACCTACTAAAAGGCTACATGGACCTAAATATTGTGGCTCCAATGGTGATTTTTACTATTCCACATGTGCCATGGAATTTAAGGTCGATTCCAATGTGTCAAGCTTACTTACCCAAGTTATGGAGATACAAAAATGAAAAGTTATGCATGAAGGTACTGGAGCTATCTTTAGCTCCATACTCGAATGAATGGTTTACTATGTCCAAGAAGAATGATGCATTGAGATTTATTCAAGACATGCAACTTGTTAACAAAGTGACTATAAGAAATGTTAGTGCAAGGATTGTAGTCAATGAGGTTATAGAGGCTTTCATTCAAAGAGCTATTTATTGGTTGGGAGATTTATACTCATGCTATGATCATTTCTAGTTGGTAGTTGAAGGTAGGTACATCAAGACCATGAAAATGCCCCTAGATTTGGTACGTATGTGTACTCTTCCACAATGCAAAAAATTTTGGTAGCATACATGATAACCACAATGAATCAGGTGCTCAAGGATTACATACCATAGCTTACTATGCCCTTTTTGGATGACATACCAATAAAGGGTTGTGTAGATGATGAGAAGAATGAAGAGTTGGATGCTCATGGGTGTAGAGAGTTTGTCGCAAAACATATAGCCAGTTGTGAAAAGATATTAGCTCACTTGGAAGAAGTGCACTTGACTCTTTCAGGCCTCAAGTATATGTTTGGAGTTGAGGAGGTTTTGATTGTGAACCATAGGTGTGGAGCCTATGGCAAGAACCCTTCACTAGCAAAGATAGATGGTATTGACATGATGCAAATATTTGTGCTACTATTTTAGAGGTTGGAAAGTTATTGGAAGCATGTGTCATTTACCTTATATGGATCACTCTTTTTGTGCATATGAAAGGATAGAGACTCTAGTGGGGTCAAAAGCACACAAAAGCTATGAACAAATTAAAGAGATTGTTGAAGCTAGCACTGAAACTGATAAAGGTTGAGTATCAAAAGGGAAGCCTATGATCATCACAGTGGGTAGTATGAGCCCCATTGGTATTGGATGGGAAACTAGATAGGATGATGATGAGAGAGAAACAGATTATGGTATCAAGTTTGGTGCAGAGGTCCTAAATAAAAGGCAATGAAGATACCCACAAGTGACAAGAGAACTTTGCAACATCGTAATAACCCTCAAATGTGACAAAGAATACTTTGTAGGTGCTCATGTGGTCATTGAAATGGATTGCTTGCCATTATTATGCATATCTTTGAGATAATAAAGGTAAGATATTTGTGGCAAGGGACCTATTGGGATATTGTACACTTCGTTAAATCGTATACTACTTGTCAAGTGTATTCAATAGTGAAACATAGAGATAGATTGCATCCAACTTATCCCTTGTCCATTCATTTTAAATAGGTGGTGGATTTGGTGACTATGCATATAGGTATGTGGAAAAAGAGATATCTTGTGCTTGCACGTGAGGATTTGAAAATTTGGGTAGAAAAGGGAGAGCTCTCAATACAATGATAACAGAAGATGTATGCAATTTTCTTTTGGAAGAGATCTTTTGCCATTGTGCTTGTTTGGAAAAAATTACAATTGAGAGAGGAGTATTGGGTGCAAATGAGGCTCGTGAACTCTTTTCTTGGTTGGAAATTTAAATTGCATTGCATTCAAGCTATAATCCAAAGGGTAGTGGGATGAGTGAGCAAGGGCACCTGCCTAACATTAAAGCACTAGCAAGGTCATGTATAGGAAGAATAGAGTGAAAAGTTCATTTATATATCCAACTTCATGAGTCATAATAGACTAAGCTAAAACATGCTAGTAATGAAAACACACCCCATCTTGCCTATTGAAGAGGTTATTGCTACTTGGAGCATGTTGCCTTGTGAGGATGGCTAAACAAAGAGAAACTAATGGCTCTATGCATTAGGCAGCTAGAGAGGAGATCCAAAGACATTGAGAGAGTAGTGCAAAATTTGCATGCATTAAGGCTTCAAAATAAGAAAAGGTTTAATAAGAGGCACAAAATCAAGCCAAGGGCAATACAAAAATGTGATTGGGTGCTAATTTATGACATTGTATAGCACTATTTGAAAGGTCTCTAAATGGTGGTTTGTTGGTCAGTATATGGTGAAGCATGTACATGATGATGCTGCCTATCCACTCAATGAATTGGATGGGACACCATTGATGATTCCTATTGCAAGAAAGTGGATTCAAGATATGTGAGGCTTATGCATATGAGGTGTAGGAGTTGGAAATGGATACTACTCATGAGGGTTGAAGAGGAGGATGAGAATGATATTATGGTAAAAGATGAGGGCTTTGAACTTGCAAAAGACTAGAGGATGTGCATGTTTATGGGGGGTGGATGTCACGTGACTTTATCTCACCCTTTTCTCAATGAATGTTACATGCTTGATTTGGACACTTTGCACCATTTTTTTTCTCTCCTTTGCTAGCCCTTTTCTTCTCTCAAAATTATTTCTTTGATAGGTACAAAGCATTGCCTCTTCTTCCAAGAAGCAATTTCAATTGGTAGAATTGGTTGAAGATGAAGAAAGCCCTGTATGGGTCTTATTTTTGTACTTCACTCTTGTTTTTACCCTAAAGAGGGTTCTTCATATTCTTCAAGCTTCTATTAGTTGTAACCAAGCATCTAGAACAAGTTTTGATCTGAGAGAGCAAAGATACATACTAAAATTTCAAGACAGTACTATTTAGCCTTCGTACTTTCTTTTTCCCTATTCTAAATAGTTCATGGAAACAAAAATCACTTCTTCTTGTCCCTATCAAGCTCCCTAAGAGTCAAGGAGTATTCAACCATGTTATTCCTCTCCAAAAGCTCTAGTTTTGCATGAGATATATCACCCTTTCCTCAACGAATGCTACAAGCCTAATCTAGATAGTTTGCACTAGTTTTTTTCTCTCCTTTGTTGGCACTCTTCTTCTTTCTCTTATCAGTGGCCATGAATGTTCTAAATTGAAACTTAGGAGAGGGCCCTCTCCTTTTCTCAATGAATGTTCCATAAATGTTCCCCAAAAATCTCCTAAGTTTCAATTTATTTACTACACAAGGTCATGTGCCAACAAACTCCTTGTCATTAGTGGCTTACTTGACTTCCCTCTTAGTCTTCTTGTTCTCAAGACTTCACACTTGTTAGTAGACATACAAAGAAATCACTACAATAGCTCTTCATCTCATAAAGCTCATCTTCCACTAACTTGCATGAATACCACTGAAAGCATAAAGATATGGTTTCTCTCTTCATCTCATAAAGCCCATCTTCCACTGACCCACATGCATGCCACTGAAAGCATAAAGGTACAGCTTCTCTTATAGTTTCATAAGAATATGGCTGAATACTCCTTGACTCTTAGGGATCCTAATAGGGGTAGCAAAGAACTAATTTTGGGCTTCTGTGAACTATTTAGAATAGGGTAAAACTAAGTACGAATGCTAAACAGTACTAACTTGAAATTTCAGCATGTATCTTTTCTCTCTAGCATCAAAACTTGTTGTATATGCTTGGTTACAACTAGTAGAAGCTTGAAGAATACAAAGAGCCCTCTTTAGGGTGAGTTTGGGGCTCCATGAATAGGTATTGTCCAATTGTAATACACAGTAAAAACAAGACTAAAGTACAAATTCAACCAATTCTTCAAATTGAAATTCCTTCCAAGTGGATAGGGAAATGCTTCATACTTGTCAAAGACGTGATTTTGAGAGATTTTGGAGTAGCTTCTAATCATTTTAGGGCTACTGTAATACATAATAAAAATAGGTAGAAAAATAAGGCCCATATAGGATTTTCTTTGTTTTTATCCATTTCTATCAATTGATACTACTTTCAGATGATGGTGGGCTTGGCCTTCCCCCCATCAAATCTCATGTACTTATATGGAGATTTGATGCTCTTTCCTATCGCATAGGCCTATGTATAGCAAGGTTCAGATTTCTTCTTAGTAAAGGTTAGGGTTTCTGTTGGGCTATTGATTTTGAGTTAATTAGTTGTCTCAACAAGGGTTGAATTGATCTTGCACTATTGTACTTGATACTAATACAAAGGCTTGACTTTAGATTCATTTGGTGTGTGAATTGTTTCATATTTCTTTCTTCTACTTCTTCTCCTTAACCTATACTCTTTGCACCCTTACTTTTGAAACCCCCATGGTTCCAGCTTTTGTCCCTTTATTCCCCGCGACACTGAGATTGATTGAAATCGTTTGTCATTGGAGCAATGAAGGCTATGGAGCAATTTGGGGAAATTTTATCGATGCTTACTGTTGATGGTTGATTATTCATGGTTTGCCAAGATTCATTAGTCCTTTGAAGTGATAATCCACTGCATTTTTTTTAAAATCTATCTAATTTCACTTGTTGTAGCCTAATCCACTTGATGATGAGAGATTGCTTCATCCATAACTTTAATTTCGTATTAAATTAGAGAAATATTTCTTCCAAGATTGTTAGAAACTTTTAGATCAATTCTCAATTTCATTTTCATTTGAATAAAGCTCCATTTCAAAAGTATTATGCATTGATTTGATGACCCTAATTTGTGCTTGGATGTTTGTGTGCTCCCAAAATATATTGCAAAGGGTAAGCCAATGCAATGAGTGAGTCACTAAATCACAAGGGTAAGGCCCTAATCCAATCATTCATTTTCAATCCTTTATTTCCATTCTCTCCTTGCACATCATTAAATCTAAAAGCTTTCCTTTCAAGCAATGTGTATCATCCTTGATTTCTTAGTCTACATTGCTCTTGCCATATGGAAAATACTAATTGACGAAAAAGGTAGATGCTAGAGGAGATAGTTGGACAAAAGAGAGGTGACCCTCCCTCACTATCAAAGAACCTGAAGGTGCATGACAACCTAACCCGAGGAGAACTTTGCCATCTCCCACTGATTCATAGCTTGTTAGGGAGCCCTTGAATACCTCTTTATCCCTCACATAGGTACATCTGAAAGTGAAGAAATAGGGTATTTACTGCAGATAAGTTTCCATACCTTGAATAATAAGTTACACAAGAGATTACAGGTGAAATAGGGCATTCCATGGCTTTTTGGGGGTGTTTGCCAAACATTACCATGTGTTGCAAGGTAATTTGGAGCATATACAAGTTGGGGATACAGGTCATACTAGGTTTATTTTCGGCATATACATGTCTACAATGATTCTTATAGGATCTAGACACTTTATACAGTAGCTATATGTCATTAAATCTCTAAAACAAGCCTACTATAGATTACTGGATTGTTTTGTATAGCCACAAAGAATATTTCTAGAGTAATTTGTCTTGATTCTAATGATAGATGTGATAGATCATCTTGAAGAGCTCATCCTTGGCTTTGATTTGAATAGAAAAGTAAGTTGTTTACATATTGGAGTCAAAACATATTGCCATTTTTCTATCATGGGGTATGTTTAAACAACACTCTAAAATGGCAAGAAAAGGGGGAAAAATAAAGCTAATGATGATGTTTAGCAAATAAACTAGTGATTCCAAAGATGTGTTTTCTAAGAAACCACATGAGAATGAGGATTCTCAAGAATATGAAGCATATAGTGCACTTAGTACCACTCTATGCAATCATGAGACAAGACATTCAATCAAGTACCTTGGTTACTGTCCAAAATTGATTTTATGGTGGAATAAATGGTTCAATCAAGTGCCCAAACCAAAGAGGAAAATCAAACACATGGCTTGATCTGTGAAGGACTCTTTGGACAAGCTAACAACCCAAATTTCATGGCTTCTGGTAGTGTAAATGGTTGACAAAGAAAGTAGGGACAAAACTGAATCAAAACAATCATTTTAGCCCCCCAATTTGAATTCACATCTGGGAATAATTGGATCAAACTCACCTTAAGGAGGGTTATTCATATTCTTCAAGCTTCTATTAGTTGTAACCAAGCATCTATCACAAGTTTTGATCCCAGAGAGCAAAGATATATACTGAAATTTCAAGATAGCACTATTTAGCCTTCATACTTTGTTTTTCACTATTCTAAGTAGTTCATGCAAACAAAAATCACTTCTTTGTTGTCCCTATCAAGCTCCTTGAGAGTCAAGGAGTATTCAACTCTGTTATTCCTCTCCAAAAGCTCTAGTTTTGCATGAGATATGTCACCCTTTCTTCAACCAATGTGGCAAGCCTAATCTAGATAGTTTGCACTACTTTTTTTCTCTCCTTTGCTAGCTCTCTTCTTTTGTCTTTTATCCACATTCCCCTTTCCCCAACAATCTCCTAAGTTTCAATTTATTTACTACACAAGGTCATATGCCAACAAACTCCTAGTCATTAGTGGTTTACTTGACTTCCCTCTTAGTCTTCTTGTTCTCAAGGCTTCACACTTGTCAATAGACATACAAAGAAATCATTGCAATAGCTCTTCATCTCATAAAGCGCATCTTCCACTGACTTGCATGCATACCATTGAAAGCGTAAAGGTACAATTTCTCTCTTCATCTCATAAAGCCCGACGTCCTACATGCATACCACTCAAAGTATAAAGATGCATCTTCTCTTATAGTTTCATAAGAATAGGGCTGAATACTCCTTGACTCTCAAGGATCCTAACAGAGATCTCCTAATAGGAATAAAAGATAGAAGAAGAAGGCCATCAAAGGAGAGAAAAAAAAACTAGTGTGAACTATCCATATTAGGCTTGGAGCATTCATTGAGGAAAGGGTGACATATCTCATGCAAAACTAGAGCTTTCAGAGAGGAATAACATGGTTGAGTATTCATTGACTCTCAGCAAGCTTGATAGGGACAAAAAAGAAGTGATTTTCATTTCCATGAACTATTTAGAATAGGGAAAAACAAAGTACAAAGGCTAAATAGTATTGTCTTGAAATTTCGGTATGTATATTTGCTCTCTAGGATCAAAACTTGTTGTAGATGCTTGGTTACAACTAATAGAAGCTTGAAGAATACAAAAAACCCTCTTTAGGGTGAGTAGTACTATGTCTTGCCTACTATTCTAGCCATTGCAATTACTTCCCATTTTGTTTTTGAGGGAAAAACCTTATAACATGGATGGAGTGTAAGGAATTGGGACAAGAATAATATGTTAGAAATATTTGCAAAAAATAAATAACAAGACACATTGGCACTGGTATAAGATGTAAGAGACTTGTACTTTTTTCACCATTTAGAAATAATCAAATTAGTCTCTTCATTTTCCAACTCTGGCAAGATTTCATGGCTTCTCTCTCATTCTAGTATTCCTCTCCTCCTCAATCTTTCTCTCTCCTATTTTCTCTATATTTTGCACTCTTCTCTCTCCTCTCTAGTCCCCATCATGACATTCCCATGGTTTCTTTTGCATGGCAATCAATCCGTGTGCTTTCACCCAACCCAAAGTGTGAAATATGTTACATTAGGATGTTAATTAGGCTAGGTGATGTTAGACATATGAGTAGAAAAGGGTCACATTGGAAGAAAATTCTTGATACTATTATCCTAAACCTAGCAATCTTCGATGATGAAATTATGGAAAATTCAAATTTCACCCACTAGACACTATGTAATCCCCATTGGTGCCCCAATTAGGTGATTTTTATACAATTTTCCTAATATAAAATTAACTTAGGATCCTATAAACATGGCCATGGTGGTATAATGAGGGATTCATTACATAAATGTGAAGTGTGTGATCACATAGTTGAAGCCCCTATCAACAATGAAAACAATTGGAGAGCATTTGGATGCATATTCCTACACAACCATAATGTTACCATATCATGTTCACAGACGATTACCTATATTCCATGAAATCATCCCTAAGGATAAGAGGGAGATATAATGTATACCAAGAAATATCACTACTCAAATAGTGCATGTTGTAGTGAAGTTACACTCTAGATTTTGAGTCTTAAGTAATGATCAAGGCTCAGACAAATTCATGTGTTGAGTTGTTCCCTCAAACCCTTGATCCTTCACCAATGCCACTCTAAGTTCCTTCAATCCATACCTCAATTCTATACATGTCAAACTAGAGAAGAGAGAAAGAGAGACGAGAAGAGAAGAGATGGAGATGGACATAGAGCTTCCACACCCTCATACATGCACTCATGGACTCTTCCACTTAGTCACTCTCAACACTTGCAAGGGATGAATATAAGGTAATAGAAGCAAGTAAGCTCTACATTCACAAATGATTAAGGATTCTTTACCATGTAAGATCTTGGGCTTTTATATCCAATCCATTATTTTATATCCAATATTTAGTTTTTGTAAAGTCTTAATTAATTAGTTAACAAGCTATTCTAGTTTCTACTTCTACTTGCAATTCATATGTACATGTGATTGGAGACTATTTTATGGCCATCAATGTACCAAAACTAAGTGATATTCTCCATGGAATCTTCATGTGTAATTGTCAATCTGCATCCTTCTTTTATAATATGTTTATTTCTTTTGGTTTCTTCCATTAAGCACCTACTTCTACATCAATTCGTCGTCTTCTAGGCTATCTCATCCTTTTCTTGATATTTAATCATGGCCTATTGGTTTTCTTTTTGTGGTTTCTTTTGTTGAACACTTGCTTGTACATCAACGGGTGGTCTGCGAGGTTGATGTCATACTCTACTTGAAATTCTATCATGGCCCATTCTCCCAAGCTCAAACATACTAGTTATCAAAATGCCATGAAACAATGTGAGCTATACATATGATCTACTCCTAGCCATACTTTCACATAAATCCAAGTCTCTGTACTTGAATTTATTCATGAAAATTGGAAGTATAAGAGGCTTTCTAAATACCTCCTAAATGAACATAGCACACAATTTCCGAATCTTGCATGGAACAATGCTCTAGTGATCACCTTGATGAACCAATTATACAAGTTGCCCTATCCACCATATAGTTACAATTATTATATATGCACATGTAATTTTGGTACACTATATTACGAATTAAATCACATTTAACTTGTAGGGAGCTAGCTCACATGCACTTCTTTACCAATTTATCTAGAAACATTGCTATAATAGCATAAGAATGACACAATAGGAGTATTGGCACATTTATTAATGTGATCAACTAATCTAGCAACGCTTTTACACAACATTAAGATGTAAAATTGGCAATTATAGTGGCGTGCTAATTTGACTCCTACAAACGTTGGTCCATAAAAACCTCAAAAACTTCTATGGGACCTATCCAATGATTTCATTGGAACCATCTATGGCTAATTCAATTACATCTATTAGAGTCATGTGTATTAGCAAGTCATATTTAGAGTCAACTAAATGAGATCTCTTTTCTAAACTAAATGAGAACTCTTTTATAAAATGGTAAGCAAATGAGAACTCTTTTCTAAAAAGTACAAGGGACAAAGAAGATACCCATTGAGGCTCACTTGATTGCTCAACTTTATGAAAGTCTTAGGATAGATACCCATTGAGGCTCACTTGATTGCTCAACTTTATGAAAGTCTTAGGATAGATACCCAATGAGGCTCACTTGATTGCTCAACTTTATGAAAGTCTTAGGATAGCATGTGGTTCCAACATTAGGGGTATTTTGAAATTTTGAAGATACAAATAATATGCATGCATAAAGGGTTTTAAATTAGAAGTAGTATTTTTTTTCATACAAAGGAGTGATCTAATTATAGGAAGGGGTAGATAAGGGTTGACACTAATCTTCAAATATGGCATAACTAGAGTGTTTTGAGAATACCTCTTGACATAGGTGCTATATGAGGTTCCATGCGTAGATCCCCCCTCAAGGTGAATGTTTATAAAGCATTTTGTATGCCCTTATTATCAAGCCTTAAAACTCTTAGTCTTGGGGTAGCTACTAGTATCTAGTCATAGTCATTAGCTTTGATTTTAATCAGTCTTTCATTTATTAGGTGTCCTTATAATATTGGTATTATCCTAACCATTAAGGGATTTTAGTATTTTTTGTCCATTATGGTTGAATGATTACAAACCATTTTTTCTATGCCTTAAGGACTTGTCACTTTGTCTTGTTATGGATCTATGATCTCTTTTTCTAGACTCTCTAAGCATGTTACAAGGTGATAGGGCCAACCAATCCTTTAACACACTTACATATAGAGGTTTGATTTTATTTTCTTCTTCACCTCCTTTGTCATTCAACGCTTTGTAATGAGCATGTCAATTGTCATGTTGTGTAACCACTTCTATCCCTTAGTTTCTTTATCTATACTCTAGACATGCTAATAAGCAATGGGGTCTGATAAAGATTTAATGAACTCACATGTGGAGGTTTTATTTTGACTTCTTGTTCATGCCCTTGCTGCTTAATTTTTAAATAATTCTCAATATCTTACTTTATAGCTAGATGCATTACTCCTTATTTTCATACATTTGTAGCTACTCTTCACATGGTGAATTTAGATGGTTTAGTTCCCTCTATCTATATTTCATAGGACCATATACATTTGCTTAGCCATTCCTTAGCTCTTGTTTGGCAATTCAACACATGTAGTAGGCGTGGCTTGTTTTTTGCCGTACTCTTTAGGGAAGGACCATAGTGATTGTGAGTATTGTATACATAAAAATCAAATTTCAATTTGAGATTCTAGTTTTTCCAAGATTGGAATTGTTCCTAAAGGTCCTAAATTTGAGCAGAGTCATGAGATGATAGAAATGGGAACATTTCTATTGAACAAAATTTATGGATCAAAGAAAAGACAAGTTTCTTGTCTTGAGCTTTTTGTATTTTTTCCCTTTAAGGAGCAAATATAAACATACTAAACTAATAGATTACTATCAAAATGAATCTATATTATGCAACTAAATGATTCATTGGGTTAAGCACAATCCCACACACTTTTATTCTAATGTTCTAGAAATTGAAAAAGGTATAGATGTCTATACTCTTAGAACCTTGTCATCATTACATACTATTTATAAACATTTCAACAACTTTTTTGGGGTTTTTGGCCGGAAAATATGTTGAGATAGCATGTGTGTTCAACATAGGGGCTATTCTAATCTAGTATATCTATATAAAATGCATATTACATATAAAGGGTTCAATATAAGAAAGAAATTTCATATGGGAAGTGTGATTTAAGTCTAGAGAGGCGCACATAGGGGTGTAATCCATGTTCAAAATTAGTATACACTAGGCACTCCGCGCCCCGACGCGATTTTTGCGAGGGGAGGGGGGTGCTGGACGCATGGCACCTGCCCCCGCATTCTCTTTGTTTTTTGTGGGGGAGGTGGAGGGCTGCCACGTGGCACCCGCCCCCCACCTTTCCTTAAGTAATAGTATAGATGTAGGAGGTTCATGGGCAAACAATACTTAAATTATAGCTTTATAAGGACACAACTATTTGTTAGCATTGCTTGTAAGGGCATAGTGGATGAAGCCGTTCATCTATTGTGTCTAAAAAAAGCTGCTGAACATCTCCCAAACTTCGCAATGGAGAGAGAGGCGTGTGTGTGTGTGTGTGTGTGTGTGAGAGAGAGAGAGAGAGAGAGAGAGAGAGCGAGCGAGCGAGCTTGCGAGCGCTTGCTCCTCTGCTACGCAATCAAACACGCTCAGCGAAAGAGCTTAACACCAACGACAATAAGGAATCCCCTTCCCACCGTCCCTGCCCCCCCCCCCCCCCCCCCCCCCAAATCTAATCTAAGGAACTTATGAAGCACACAAAGCACAAGACAGGGTTAATACCTTTTTCAATTGGTTGCCTCCTCATTTAGCTTGCAACGTTACCATACTTGGGAGCTCCCTTTGGAAAATGTTTGATGATTTGGAGTGGGTAATTCACCTTGGAGAGCTTCCTTGAGCCCATAAGCCAAATTTTAGATCATTTAGAGATCCAATGTTGAGACGAATCCTAGATGGTTTGGACATCCAATACCATGGGAGATGCTAGATGGTTTGGAGATCTAAATAACCTTGGGGAGCTCCCTTCAGTCCAAAAGGCAAATGTTAGATGGTTTTGAGATCTAATTAACCTTAGCTCCTGCATCATGCAAACCACCGACGGTATGTGACTACCTTCATACCATTTGTATGCTGCATGAGTCGGCAGCTAAGAAACACCAATGAATAAGCCATCTCTCTTTCAGGCCCAAGGGAGCTCCCATAGATGCCTCTCAGGTGTTCAAGAAGCTTTACCCCCATAATATAGGCATAAACTTGAATCAGAATGCAAGTCCTAAAGATATGAGGGAAAAGTGGCATTTTTCATCACATTTATAGCATTTTCAAAGATCTCACTATCATTCAAAGCATCTAATTTTTAATGGTCTCCATCAATGAAGAGTAAAGGGCATCAACATATGGATAGCTTTTCGTGCTTGTTTGGATTATTGACCTAGAAAAGGATGGACCTCCCATGATTGAATCTCAAAACATATGAGTGGCTTGGACCAAGCCACCTGCACCTAGCCTTGAATATACGTTTCTTTGATTGAGACATTGGCAAATTCTTAAAGTCACGCTTTCCTTTGTCAACATGAATTATTAAAATGACACTACTTGGAGGACTTTGCAACATTCTACTACAAGGATTTTACCATGAAATCCTTAAAAAGTAAGGCACAATATATACAAAATGGCACTATTCTTGGTGATTGAATTATGCTTTTAAGGACAAGCTTCATTTACACATGGCACACTTCATGGGTTCTTACCTCATTGTGTGATGTTAAAATCACTCCTTAAAACATCTCAATGTGTGCATTTTAATCCACTATGAGTTCAACAACTTCATTCAATACCTATATATGACACTATTTCCAAGAAAAAGTGTTATTTTCTTGCCTATGGTTGCAAAGACAATGCTTCCTAAACTACCATCTCATATAAGACTATTTGTTTGTGTGCGACTTTTTGGCTTCCACACATAAAAGTAAACTACTTGATTGCAATCCACCAACATAAAAGATAATTTGAAGATATCTATGGCATTTGACTAAATCTATTTTGAAGAAAATATTTTAGGCCTCTTGACAATCAAGTCATTATGTAGTAATTGAGAGACTAATGAATTGGTAGTAATACAATGTTCTTTTGATGTGCAAAGGTGTGTTGGAACATCCATTTTCACAGTTGAAGTGGAAGTTGAATACTAGGTTGGTATACACAACTACACCTTTCAAATGTGGCCCTTCTTGACCCCAAGCTCTCATGAGTCCAACAATATATATCCTAATGAAAAAGTGCACACCTCAAGGTAGAATATTGCTATTGTTTTCTTACAGGTTCAACATGCTCCTCAAAAAGTGCAAACTTCAAGGTGAAGTGTTGCAATTGTTTCCTTACAAGTTATCATTATCATCTTCATATCCTTGTTATCTTTAATAACAAGGGGGCCCATTTCATTTTCTTAAGCATAAAATGATATTGTCTACGATACTTACAACTTAAAGAGTTTCATATAGATGGAAAATGTTGCTATTTAATGTTAGAGGTACAAAATCAGTTTCTTTTGATTTCAAATCATATGCATTTAGAAAACAAGCTAGTAACTATTATCATCAATCAGAGCTGTCCCTCATGAAAGAAGATATATAGCTTGAGGAGTTCACAAAGTTGGATTATGACCTTAATAAGAAAACATGAAGCATCTTTACCCTTTTACTCAAATCCCATCTCATGAAGGTGAAGGTTTCCTTGGTGTAAGATAGTAGTATTTGCATGACAACACAATTTTTCCTCAAAGAATAGGTCTCTCTTAATTGTTAAGTATAGCAAAAACTTTTTCATTATTTAAGGATGACATATGGCCTTTTGGCCTCTCTCTTTGGGATATAACACGTTGAATAATGTATGGATGGATGAAGAATTACAATTATAATGGGTCCTAATAGAACATTCAAAATAAGGTATTTAGTAGCATATCTTTTGATTTTATTCCATTGAAGGTTGAATATTAAGGCTATAATATTGACATTATTGCTCATGGAGAGAGGAAATGGGTGACCATAAAATCGTCAAAACATGCAGTGGTGACTCGTGAAATCACATTTTGGTTCATTCATCTATGAGAAAATGAAAATGGACTCTTCGATGCTATGTGACATCTCCAACTATGTTTTCCTTCCATCAGCATTTTGAGATAAACATGAAAATTTTATGTATTTGTTTTCAAATAATAGATAATCAATCACACTCAACAAGTTCCATACTCACAACATTTCAATGTAAACTATAATTCTTTTCAAGGCAACATGCAAAATTGCTCTTTAACAAAGTTAGCTAGTGTTAATGTATGAGAGGAGATTCCTTTTGCATATGCACATTTTTACTTTATAATATTTCTCCTTAATCTTGGAAAGAAGTCCATGGATTTTCTTGATTTGCGGAAATAATTTCCTTTCAATAGTAATCTCCATTGTGAAAACTTATACAATCATTGATCCACATACTAGATCCTAGAGGTGCGCAATGTGAGAATTAAACATAGTACATGAAAATGACCTTGGTTGATTATGTTTACTAATTCAAGTCATAGGCTACTAAGTCAACATTCTCTCCTATTGTCAATTTGATCTTCAAAGATCTAGGGACAAGATCTAGGGACAATTGAGCTTTAAGGCCATGAAATAAGGGATTGGGAAACACTAGCTTGTTTTCTTTAGGAAGGTTAACCCAAAGGATGAACATGTAGTCACATATCAAATTCTCCATTTTTAAAGGCATAACTTTACATTTGTTAATGATCATCTATGGACTTCAATTGATTATTTATCAAGGTTATTAGCCCTACAACCTTGGCAGACTTGGGTTCATAATCAAGGATTTCTAAGTTCACAATTAACATGATGATGAACAATTGAACATCAAAGCATGCAAATTCAAGGGTCCTTAGATATGATTATAGAATTCTAAAACACTTTAGTAGTGATGTCTACTTCTTAGATCACTCATTGTATGTAGAATTGCTTGCCTACACTCATATAGTAGAAATAGGAGCCATCAAGAGAAATGTTCATCTTCAAAACAATTATGTATTTGAAGCTAAAGAAAAGATAGGGCTAGCCATGAGTACAAGACTCATGTAATGAAAATATTTTGTGTGAGCCTACCACCCAAAATAGTGAGATCAAGAATGCATAAGTAAAATATTGTGTTAAGTCATGTTAACTATAAGTTTTATCTCTTAGTAAGACTTGATTTACTAAACCAAGATAATTATTCATAAGGTAAACCATATTAATTCTATAAATATTTATGGTAAAGAATATCAAATATGAGGCAACCCAAATGTTTTGTGTGACGCTATAAGATTTATCCCTTGGTTATTAAATATTAACTATAAGTAAAACATTTATGGTAACCATATTAACTATAAAGTTTATCTCTTAGTAAGACTCAATTTACAAAACCAAGAGAATTAATCTAAGCCTTTAAGGTTATCTAATTTAAATGTCACAAAGTGTTATATTTAGGTTGTAGTCAATCTGGTTGTGGATTAACCCAAATGTCTCAGCATGGCGGCATTACTAATTTAAAGTTCTTAATAAAAACGCTAGTATTTCCTAATAGACAATCCATTGTGGATTAATTTTGATGTTTCCTCTATATTAATTGAAGTTTGGTTTTAGCACATTCACTATTAGGGATCTAAGTGAGATTTAAGGGCGTACTAGGTGCTTTTTGCACATAGATTCTCCTAATGCTTCGTGCTAAAGTTCTCCTTGTGCTTTACATTGGTGTCGTTTCGGTGCTTTGCACTAAAGCACAAAGCACCACCAATTTCAATAAAACAATTAGGACACTTTGCATCCTAATGCATGTTTCATATACTTGTACATCATCACCTCCACAAAGAGAGAGAGAGAGAGAGAGAGAGAGAGAGAGAGAGAGAGAGAGAGAGAGAGAGAGAGAGAGAGAGAGAGAGAGAGAGAGAGAGAGAGAGAGAGAGAGAGAGAGAGAGAGAGAGAGAGAGTGTGTGTGTGTGTGTGTGTGTGTGTGTGTCTTCAGGCAATGAGAGAGATTCTTTGGGCTGAGAGAGAGAGAGAGAGAGAGAGAGAGAGAGAGAGAGAGAGAGAGGGGGGGGCACAAGTAGGGATGACATATGCCACCCCTATGGAAGCTTCTCAAGGGGGCAAGAATTATGACATGTGCCCCCCGAACAAGATTATTTTTATATTAATATTAATACATATTTATATTATTTTAGAATTATCATATTACATATATGTGTGTGTATCAAGATTCTTTCTCTCTCTCTCTCTCCATAATTAGCATAATAGGATATATAATATATATTAAACATTTAAGTACTACACATATTAATATATTATAATTAATGTAATATATTAATACATTAAAATATATTACATATATTTTATGTGTGTATGTGTGTGTGTGCACACACGCATGGACATGTGCACATGAGTACGACTAGTCATGTAACTGGGACTAGGCAAAGTGTGGCTTCAAGTAAGGCATGGGAGGCATAGGCAAGGTAGGACATGCAAGTGGGTGGTTGAGAGTGTGACATGTGGCATGTGAGAGGAATGCATGCAAGAAGGGCTCCATGCATACCATGTGGCACCCTGTCACCGTGTGTGTGTGTGTGTGTGTGTGTGTGTGTGTGTGTGTGTGTGTGTGTGTGTGTGTGTGTGTGTGTGTGTGTGTGTGTGTGTGTGTGTGTGTGTGTGTGTGTGTGTGTGTGTGTGTGTGTGTGTGTGTGTGTGTGTGTGTGTGTGTGTGTGTGTGTGTGTGTGTGTGTGTGTGTGTGTGTGTGTGTGTGTGTGTGTGTGTGTGTGAACTCAGCATTCAATATATATCATATTTGAATATATCCAAATTCATTTTTTGAATTTTCAAGCTTGTGTGCACGATATCATCCTACCCAAAAAGTTGGAGAAAAACCAAAATCCTCCTCGCCCTACCCCTCATTTCGTAGGTGTCCCCCCCCCCCCCCCCCCCGCAGGTCCCTTTCATTGTCATGACATGCTCTATTGATTATGGGAGCCTTCTTTTTCCTTCTTCCTGTCTACAAAGGGTTCATGGTTGGGTGACATGTGGCCATCAAGAGTGAGTTCACAAGGGAGGCTTGGTATGGACATGTGTCCCCCTCCCCCAAACCTTCTCTTAATAATAGTAATGGATTTATTACCTTAAGTTCTCTAGACATATAAGTTCATGTATCAATATAATTTGGAAAATCATACTTACACTTCCTTTTAGATTTCTATCTTGGATTTTTTTCTCTAGTTTGTTTTGGATTCTTAGCTATATGAGATGTACCTGCCCAACAAACATTGGTAGAATGGATAATTTTTTTTTAGTAGTCACCTAGGAATGGGGGCCTATAAACAATGAGCTAAGAAAGCCATTTGCATAATTACTCAAATCTCAAAGTGTTTTTGATTTGCTTTGTGTAAAGAATAGGAATATTCAACTAGCATATGAATAGATCTTGATATGATACCTTAGTTTCTAAAGAAATCACATAAACTCTTTTATAGTTTTTGGAGAATTCATAAGAAGCAAAGCCTCAACTTTACTAGGTTCAAGTGAAATGCCACTAGTAGATACTTCATTGAACCAAGAGTATCATTTTTCCCTTTGCCATCTTTCATTTACCAAGATTTAGCTGTCCCTCGTCTTGATTTAGTTTGGAAAAAACATCATCTAGTTTTTCAATATACAAAGCTCTAGAGTTGTATATGCAAAAGCCATCATAAGTACTTGCAAGGATGTTGTTGTCCTAATCTATATAGAATGCATAGTAGGACAGACAGTGCCCCATGGGGAAAGTACCTAATCTTATATCAAACAACTCATAGAAACTCAAAGATAATCACATAGAGATATAAGAATATATACTTCAGCACTAATAATCAGAGAATGAGAAGTAGAACACAAAGAATATGCTAAGAATAGAAAAAAAACACAATGAATGATGGTGCCAATTGTCAAATCTACTATATTATATTGAGAATCCATCGTACATAGGTTGTGAACATCAGAGAAGATCCCACAAACAAGAATGACACCAATTTTCCTCTTCAGGTCATGTTTTTACAATTGCCTATAAACTACACTTCATAAGGCATACAACTTCATGAGGCATCTAAGGGATGCCTTACATATAGAACTAATATGACTAAGGTAAAACCATGCTAAGAGTATAATACATGAAGAGTGAAGCCATGGCTAACACCTGGGTACAACCCAGTGGATGGCTAGCACAGCCATGACTTGAACCCTTGCATAATTCATGGTGTCAAATGCCTTATCCAAAAACTGATATACCTATTGAAAAACATTATGCCTTACTCACAGCCTTGCACCATGAAGTAAGCTACAAAGAGAAACAATAAGTAGAGCCTCTCTTGTAGGATACTCTAGCCCTCTAATATGGTTGCATAATCCCCCCAAAAAATAGTCAAGAAAAAATAAAGGTATACATAGTAAGTACAATGGAAAAACAAAGAAACAAAATCTGACAGTGGTACAAAAGAGTGTCTTACGTAACAAAGGCTTATCTACTTCTCTACCACTACTCTGTTTCTTCACTAGTGAGTACTTTTTACATGAAAGATTTCTGAGGTAGGGAGAGAGAATTCTTGTGAGGGCTTGTGTGTTGGTTCTTGCTCTATGTTTTTTCCTCTACTCTTTCTCTTGATCTTCTTGAGATTCCTTCCCAGATTGAGAGGTAGAGAGATTGAGTTGCTACATGAGGTGCAGAGACCTTGAGGGACTTTGAGAGAGAGTGAGTGAGAGAGATTGAGAGGTAGAGAGATTGAGTTGTTGCATTAGGTGCAGAGAGCTTGAGGGATCTTGAGAGAGAGAGAGAGAGAGGGGGTGAGAGAGATCAAAGGTGGAACCATCTTGGCTTGGATGAAAAAGAAAGAGGATATGCCTCATGCATGCGAGGGGTAACACAACAAGAAGTGTGAAGCCCAAGTGCAGACATTGGTGGAGTCATCAAAGCTTCAAAGCTCACAACACTCATCTAGACTACAACCTAGTGAGCCTCTTATTTCAACTATTCTCTTTTGGTATTCTTCTTGCTTGGTAGGCCATGGATAGCTATCTGTAGCTAGCTAAGTACTTGAACTTATATTTTGGTTCTGTTGCTAGGACACAATAGAATCTCTCTTATAGGTCTCCAACCATAGATGGCAAGCAAAATACATTGAGTCATCTGAGCAAGATGGGTTTTCTCGCTATTATGGACTTGACGTAGAAACCTCACATATCTTAGTTAGGAACAAACAGATTTGAAGGGTACCAATCCATGGATTACATGTGCATTTTTCTTTTCATAAGATAGATTGGATTCATCATTTTTTTGGGAAAAAAACATAAAATAAAACAATTTCACTTGCTACTAAATCTCATATCATGCAATAAAGGCAACGACATGTGCTTAAGCACTTGGATGAGATTCATAGGCTAGAAAGCCATATAAGTTGTAGGTTTTCCCTTGATTTTGCTGATTTTCATTAATTTTTATCATGGGATGCATTGGCATATCATGGATAGGGAGTTTGATGACAACCAGCTAGTTGCAAGCAATGGCTGAGTACCCGCAAAGACCATTGAGTGTGGATATCATTGTGATTTTTGTGTGGGAAAAAAAGACACTCATAATAAGCTTTCAAAAAGGATGGATTTTCTATAATAACTTTGGATTTTTTGATTTTGATAAATTAAGAAAGAGGTTCTTATAAGCAGTGGTACCTGTAAAAACTAGGTACATCGTTTGCTAGCTATGTATTTTAGAGCATATTTTGAAAGGGTAAAGTAATGTGAGTGATACTATAGATTTTTTGAATTTTTTGAGATTTATGCTGAATTTTTTATAAGAATTAATACTTGGAAAAAATGGAAAAAGGATGGTGGCAACAAGTTGACAACTGAACATAATCATGATTTACGAGAGCTAGTTTGGGACTATTGTGTGGACCTATTTTGCAAATGTTTTTTTTAAATTTTCACTATAAAATATTTGTAAAATTTTTGAAATTTTAAAATATTCATTGATTGGGATCAAAAGGTTTCTTTAAAGCTAGTTAGATGATGACTAGCTAGTCAATAGAAATTGTCTAGCAAGTTGTTTGAGGGTGTTTTATTGATGATGCATTCAAGATTTCATTTGCTGTAATTTATTGTGTTTTTTCAGTAAAACATGCATATTTTGGGCTGAACATAAACTCTTTAGGCATTATAAATAATTGCGGTGGACAAATAGATACACTAGCAGAGCCATGACATTATTGCTAGAGCTACAATGACTAGCTGTAGGTGTGGTGAAACTATTGGGAATTTTTAAAATCTTAATGTAATTAGGCAAACTAGGCTGAAAATTTGAAAATCCTTTGAGGTTTTTTGAGTACTAACCATAGGTGTTGCAAGGGTTGCACAACTCGTTGAGAAAGTACTATGGAGGGTTGACTAGCTCTTTCCTACAAGGATGGAAGAGTACATAGTTTGAGGAGGTAAGAGCTAATGTGTAAGAAGCCTTGGGTTCCACTTATATACCAGAAATTTCACTAATATTTACAAAAAATAAGGATATTTGAGCAACTCAAAGTCAAGGGTGCTATTACAAACAGTTGAAAGGCCAATTGGGGGGGCCCAAAAAGCTAGTTTGGGGTCCCTAGTGGATATAGTTTGGGTTGATTAATCCTTCTAGGTTTGTGAATTCTTGACTTATGAATCATTGTAAGTTTTTTGGGCTTAATTGTAGGTTTTGCACCAGAAATGACCCTCCCATACTCATCTATCCCATTGTGAGTTGATTAGCATCTAGGAAGTGGGCCACTAGACATAGTCTAGACAAGCTTGTCTTTTCAGTTCTGGAAAGGATGACTTGTGTTTGGTTTAGTGATCTACCTTTTTATGTTGAAGATCACTAAATCATTTGTATGGATTCTAGTCCAAATCGAATGGGGTAGGTTGCGACTTTGCAATATCATAGAGTGATCACAACCTTGAGCTATGACACTCTACAAACTACCAAGATTGGTTGGTAAATCATTTAGTAGTTTAGACATTATGAGAAGAATTGATTGCATCTTAGATAGTGCTTTAAACTCTCCTAGACTTCATAGGAGAATGAATTTCCCATTTTTCTTGAGTATGAGGTGTACAGTTTCAATCCACTTACTCAAGTGTCGACTTAAGGCACAACTCTCTATCCATTGCAAGCACTCACCAAGCGGTACATCATCATGAGGCTCTTCTTAGAGGTTTAGCACTTTCCTTGTTCACCTTTTTTTATTTGTTCCCTTGAGGAGAGTTAGAGTTCTTGGACTCAATCTTGAAAGTTAGATCTTTGGTGCAAATGCCTTGTTGGTGCCACAAGGCTTTGGAAGTACTATATCAACCACCTCCTAGAAGGAAAGTTCCATTGCAACTAGTGCTATTGACCATAGAAGAAAAAATCACTTGCACTAAAGTTGAGACAACTATCCAAGGCCTTCTTGAAACCAAATACTCCAACTAACTCTTCGTATCATGAACATTTGAGTGAGTTTGGAGAAGTCATAATCACAGTTGATCGATAAGTGAGGGCTTGAACCACAATAATCAAGTAGAGACCATGTAACATGAAAACATCACAAGTCACCTAGAGATTTATGAGAGAAGGGATAACACTCAAGTAAAAAAACAAACCCTTGTTTAAAGATACTTCTTCACAAATGCACCATAATGACAACTTTGGATGGCTTCAACACTTTGTAAGCCTAGGGAAAGAGAGAGGAAAATTGGCATAAAGAAAGGGGGGTCAATCCTTGAAGAATAACCTTGGTAATTACACCAACTTGAATACTCAAAGCACTCACAAAAATAAGGGAACAAGGAAGTCCCCTGACTCACTTAAGGGCGTAGGTGTAGAAACAACAAAACATCTATGCACACTATGATAGAAAGAAGTGAGCGTGCCTATAACACGTGGGTTGAACATAGAGGAAGGGATGTGGAAGAGATCATGACTGATGTAGAAGTTGGAGAGGAAGCTGGGCAGGGATCTCATTAAGCAAGTTGGAAGGTTTATGCAAAATCAAGGTTAGATAAGCAAAGAAAGGAGACATAGTTGGCTAACATAGTCTCTACATGGATCCAGGATCTGAGAGAGACCTATGCCTAGGCTTTTGTCAACCATCTTTATTAATAGGATAAAAAATGAGTTGTAGAAAGCCATCACTAGCAACTCGGGCCTATAGAGATACATATTAGGGAAAATTTTCTTGATGAGGCTATAAGGGTGGGCGATCTACTAAAGAAGAGTAGCATGCAAAGCTACACATTTCGCAAGAATCATCACTATTCATAGTGAAAGATCCACCATACATAGCGAGCAAGAAACATCTAAAGCATAGGATAAAGGCAAGGGAGTGGAATTCTCTCAAGAGAGATTGTCAAACTTCAAGATGTCTTGCAATGACCTACTAGAATAAACATCAAGTGTATACACTACAGAGGTAACTATTTGCTGACAGAGTGTCTTGAATTGAGACATATGACTTGTGCTGATTACGATATGTATAGGCATGAAGCTATCCATAGTAGATTGTCATGATGGTTACCATACCAATAACCCTATTAGCCACATTATCCAATGAAACGCCAATTCCAATTTGGTTGAGGAGCTCCATTAGCTCTATGTACCCCCATTGATTAGAGAGACAAGTCGTACCAAGGGGAGATATCAATCCAATTGTTATACATAGGTCTCCAACACCAATCATTACCTTGCCATAGAGCATTACTCCTGTGCATTATGTAGAGGAACCACTTGAGGAGGAGCCTTATCTAAACCCCGACATCTCATACAATGAAGAGGGAAACTCTATCCTTATGGACTACACATTCATCTCAATGATGAAATTGGGCAGAGAAAGAGGACAAGGGTCTAGATGAATGCAGTCACAAGAACCAATGACACATTGGAATTGCAGTCATCCTAGACACATCTCCTCTCGGTGTCCTAAGAAGGAACAAGCTAACAAAGACAAAGCCAAGTTGTGATACCGTGAGTGTGGTATCACACACTTATATGTATATTTCCTTAGGAGGAAAACATCAATAAGTGGCTTGAACATACCATCAGTGCTCTTAGGGTATTTTGGAATTGAAACCCTTGATGATGATGCCACACCCATACCACTTCACATGATGACTAGGGCAGAAGCCAAATAAGAGGGGGTGTCAATACATGGACCTAACAAATGTGGATGTTTCTTCTATTAGCAAGAAGAACAAGAAAAAAAGAGTAGAAAAGGAGATTAATTTGAAGAGTGGCAGTGCTACAACACTAACATCAAGAAGGCAAGAATGTGGAGGAGTAAAACATACCATATATCCAAGACACTGCTCCTTGTGCCATAGGGAATACATTAGATCAATCAATCTACTTCACTAGGAACACTGACAGACCCAAAGCCAAAGGGGCTTGGAAGGATAAGTAAACTCAAAGAATGGTGCAAGGAGACACCCCAAGAGGCTCCAAACACCCCCTTTGAGAAGATGAGAGAGGTAGCCTCAATTGGTTGGAAGGATGAGATTGCCACTTTGAGAAGAGTTAGCTGGGGAACAAACCCATGCAAATTAAATTTTACATGATGGGTGGGAAGCTTAAATGGACCTTCCTTATTAGTGTCATGGAATAGGTGATTCAAAAAGTGGGGAAGCCTTAGGACAATGCTAGATTGACTAGAAATTGCAAGACCTAGGATCATGGTGCACTAAGGAGCATTATTGGAGTGACAAGGTTGGAGAAGTACCTAGAAGGATTCTAGGATTTGAGACACGACCATCCTGGGGTGAAGATCCATTTTAGAAACCAACAACATGGTATGGATGGCTTTCTACAATGATGCATCAACTAAAAGATTAAACCCCTCTTTTCTACCTTACCATAGGAGGCATGGAGTGGATTATGACCTTGACGTCCATAGAAAATATCACTACTCGCATTGATCTACAATGCAAGAGTCACATGGCTGGATGAGTGTCTTAAGTTCCAAGGGACTTGGAGCCAACCTTCTGACAATTTGTGGATATATTCCAGAATTTCCCAAACCCATACTTCATTTGATACATGCAACTATCTCAAGCTCCTGTTGGTCTTACTTAACCAAAAGAGAGCACTAGAGGAGGAAGGGCTTCACTTTTTGTTCTTTGATATCAATGGAAGTATTGACAAATATGATATGGCCCATCTTATTCTATGTGCTATCATGCTACTAGCTTACTATTTGAACCTATCAAAAGACATGAACACCACACGCTTCACCAGTTGTAGTCATCCCTTCCTCTAACCACAACTCCCTTAGTGGTTCAACTATATATAAATCCTTACATCATGAGCAAACCCTACCTTGAGTGCTCATTGAAGCCCCTCTTCCCTCCACCCCACAGAAAGGGAAAAGAACAAAAGTAGTATGCATCTTTATATGTTTGAAAAAAAAAGGAAAAAAGAGAGTAAAAAAGTATATATATGTATTTAAATATTCCCCACACTTGCACAACACCTAGGGATTCTTAAGCTTGAGAGTGCCAAGTGACTATTGTTGGTTAGTTCCATCCTCAACCCCCTAGCTCATTTCCCCCCCACAACAAGTTAAGGATTCTTAACACCATGACACCCCAAGAAATTGGCAGACCTGTCTCCTTGAACATCATTGCATAGCACATTACCATCTCTCACTAATTGGGTTCTCAAGTGTGGGATAGATATAGAGAGTCTTGGCTTCTCTAGCATAGATCCATCTTCCAATCACACCAACTACCCATATTCCCACACTGCACACACACTATTCCTTGATGCAGGTTCCTTGAGGAGCTACAAAGACCCACCCACATCTACCCTTCCTTCATCTTCAACTCAACCTCTTACCCCCATTTCTCATCATTTTACATAGCTTCCATGCACTTTTATAAGTGCCATGGGATTGGCATTGCAATAGTGAGGGGGATAATGTTAATTAATTTGGTAAAAATTTACAAAATGGAAAAAAAGTGGAGCACATGCGAGGAAACAACCAAGGGCAACACGAAAAAGTAGTATGAGAAAGAGAAAAGTAGGTGAAAGATTGGAAAAGAGTTAAAGAGACAGTGAGCAATAGGAAAAGATGATGGATTGGCATTAAATGTGTTGACATTTAATGCCACACTACCTACAAGTAGGTTGTAAAATTAAATTTTCTCAAGCATCGGCTCGATCCTATCAAACTTGTAAAATCAAAAGTGCAATTAATGACATGTGGGTGTGTGAATTAGCCTCTTGCAGAAAATAGATAGCATAGTACATAATAAAATTTGCTTTGAAACAGAGAGCGTGTGCAGTCAATCTGAGAGAAATCAGGGCCATAGTTAGCTAGATTTCAGCAAAATTTGCTTCTAGTAGGTATGGAAACTCTTCCAAAACTAAAGCTGGCCTCCAAGAAGCTTCCTCAAGTGGTAAACCTTGCCACTTAATCAAGTATTCCATGATGGAGCGAGAGCGAAGCTTCTTTTCCCTTTGTCCTATGACTTGCTCGGGTGTGTATTGAATGATGCCTTCTTCATCTATCGGTGGTAGCTCCTCAGCATAATCCGCTAATGATCCAATGAAGGGTTTCAATTGACTCACATGAAAGCCATTATGAATCTTTGTGGATGGGGGCAATGCCAACTGATATGCCAAGTCTTCCACTCTTTTGACAATCAGGTATGGCCCATAAAACCTGTGAGCTAACTTGTTGCTGGACCCATCCTTAAGGGTGGCATATTTGGACTTGGGCACCTTCAAAAGCATCAAATCCCCTTCTTGGAACTCAACATCCCTCCTTTTGTCATCAGCATAAAGCTTCATTTGATCCTGAGCTTTCTTCAAGTTGACTTTACACTGCTAAAGTAAGGCCTGCATTCTATCAAACTCCTCCTTGCTTTGTGGGTTTATCTTATCATTGAAGATAACTGTGGGAAGGGGCGCCTTATAGCTGTACAATGCCTCAAAATGTGAAACTCCAATGCTAGAGTGTGTAGATTTATTATAGGAAAACTCGGCCAAATGCAACCATGAGTCCCAAGCATGCTGCACATCATGACAAAAATGCCTCAAGTAAGTTTCCAGCCACTTGTTAACCCTCTCTGTCTGGCCATCGGTCTGTGGGATGGTAAGCAATGGAAGGGGCTAACTAAGTGCCCATAGAGCTGAAATCTTCCTATCAAAAGTTACTCATGAACTTAGCATCCCGGTCATGCACAATGACCTGTGGTAAGCCATGTAATATGAAAACATGTTCCATGAATTGGCTGGCTACTTGAAAAGCATTATATTAAGTCTTTTTAGGAATGAAATAGGCTGCCTTTGTGAGTATGTCCACAACTACATAGATGCCATTCCATCCTTTTTTGGTCACCGGTAGGTCGGTTATGAAGTCCATAGTAATGTATGTCCATTTTCCTTCGGGCATAGGCGATGGCTGAATTAAACCAGCTGGTTTTAAGGTGTTGTTCTTGTTTTGTTGACATGGCACGTAGCTCAAGACAAAATCTTTTACATCCTTCCATAGGCCCTTCCAGTGAAAGCTCTTAGCAATCTTGTCATAGGTTTTAAATATGCCCAAATGACTAATTGTAGGTGAGGAATGCATCTCTTGCATGATCTTTTGCTTGAATGGAGAAGTGTATGGGATGGCAATCCTGCCGTGAAACCATAAGAGACCGTTGTTAAGATGATATGGAGAGTTTTCTTCCACATGCCCTTGCTATAATTTCTGGAAAATGTGGCTGAAATCAACATCTAACAAATAGACCTCTTGAAGCTCTTCTATCCAATCATTATGAAGTTCCATGATGGCTGAAACTTTACAGGCCCACATTCTAGATAACGAATCAGCAACTACATTGTCTTTTCCCCGCAAACACAATATTAGTGATTCTGGGAAATCTCCTAATTCCTATTTTTTGAATACTAAAAAGGTGTCACATGGATAACATGCCCATGTGTTTCTCAAAACCATATGATGTGACCTATCATTGGAAAGTGCTTGAAAAATGGAATCTATTGAGCTATAGAGCGCTCAATTTGGAGTTATAGTGTTCAACTTATGACAAATCCAAAGATTTGACTACGTATCCCAAACTTATGGGAATTTCCCATATTCTCCAATATGGTGTTCGCGTAATGTCAAAGTCATAGTTTTGCAATGTAGCTACCCACTTGCGTTGTTTGGGGGTAAGATTAGACTGAGAGAGGAAATACTTGAGGACCCTATGGTCGCTCTTGACCCTAAATCTACTGCCATTTCTTAATGGCATGAAGGATGGCCAGCATCTCTTGATCATATACATTCATGGTCATCTCATTTTCAACAAGTTTGCGGCTCTCAAATGCTATAAACCCATGCTCCTATAATAATACAGCCCCTATGCCTGTGCCACTATCATCACACTGAATGGTGAATTCTTTTGAAAAATTTGGGAACAAACCAAGATGGGAGCTGAGGTAAGCAATTCCTTGAATTGATTAAAGCTCTTATCAGCTATGGCATCCTAGAAAAATACCTCTTTCTTAAGCCTATCAGTCAAGGGAGCTGCAATAGTGGCATAATACCTAATGAATCTGCAATAGAATGATGAGAGACCAATAAATCCTCTAAGTGAAGTGGTATTTGCAGGTGTGGGCCAATCTTTTATACACTACACTTTCTTAGGATCAGCCCTAATTCCATCTTCACTAACAATGTGCCCCAAGTATTCCACTTATGTTTGCATGAAAGAACATTTTGTCTCCTTGGCAAAGAGTCTATGCTGCCTCAATACATCAAACACCTGCCTCATATGCCAAAGGTGATCCTTCAGTGATCTACTATAGATGAGGATGTCATCAAAGGTGATCCTTCGGTGATCTACTATAGATGAGGATGTCATCAAAGAAAACCAACACAAATTTGAAAAGAAAGGGCTGAAGTATTTTGTTCATTAAGCTCTGAAAGGTGGTTGGTGCATTAGTTAACCCAAAAGGCATAACCAAGAAATGATAAAGCCCTAGATTAGTTGGAAATACTGTTTTGACCTCATCCCCCACCCTCGTGAAGATCTAACCTCAAATCTATCTTTGTAAAGTACTTAGTCTCCCTTGAGCTCATCTAGCAAGTCATCTATGCGTGGAATGGTATACCTATTCTTCACGGTGATCTTATTAAGATCCCTATAGTCTATGCACATCCTGAAAGATCCATCCTTCTTTTTGACCGATAGCATAGGGGAAGCATATGGTGAAGAACTAGGCTCAATAAATCCCATGTCTAGTAATTCTTTGAGTTGTTTGGCAACTTCTTCTCTTTCACACCTAGACAATCTATAGGGTGGCTTGTTCACATGCTTTGATTGAGGCTCCAGATCTATGGGATGATCAACTACCCTATTAGGGAGTAGTGCTGTAGGTATTTGGAAGAGGTCCTTGTACTCTTCTAAAAGAGCTCTCAATGCTGAATTCTTTACTGTTTTAGTAGACTGATTTGAATTTTCTTTATTTAATTGCAATACAAAGATTTGGGACCGTCTCTTGAACTCTTTCTTGAGTTATTTGTTGGTAATGAACTGAAATTCACTATTATTTTGAATTCCTTGCAAGTGAATGAGCTGTCCCGAACTGACAAACTCCATATATAACAAGGAAAAATCCATGGTTATAGTGCCCAAAGTTTTTAGCCAATCACATCCCAAGATAACATCTATAGGCCCCATTTCAAATGCATTTAAATTCGTTTGCTGTCCATAATTTTTACTAAGCTGAATATGAATAGTAAGGCATACTTGAGTGCTAATTTCTTCACCCCCATTGGCAACTTGCACCTTCAATGGTTGCAATAAATCAGTGGGAAAACACTTCAGCCTATTCATGACTGCTCTATTAATGAAACTATGAGTGCTACCACTATCTACAAATATAAACACATCCTTCCCATGACTTTTGCCCTTAATACGCAATGTATTAGGGCTTGTGGATCCTGTCCAAGCATCCATAGATATAGTATAAACAGTGGCAGTACTTATTTCAGCATGTGGTTCATTGTTTCCACCCATATTCCATGATACATGACCATCGGGGTCAAAAGGAAAAGAGTCAACAAGGTCAAAGAATTCTTCTTGACCAAACTCTTCATCAGCATCATGCAGCAATCATCATAAAAGCATGTGCATCCTCAGGGTCCTCCTCTGAGTCCTCAAATACCAACATGCTATGAACCCATGCCTTAGCATTTCTAAAAGCACATTTTGAGGCATGATCAGCTGTATACTTCTCATCACACTTGAAACAAAGCCCTTTTTCCTTTCTTTCTTTATACAAATCTATGGTAATTGACTTTGGACTGCCAAAGACTGAAGCATTTTTATTCTTGCTGTCCCCTTGCCTATTATCCATTCTCGAGATGTTTGTTGTCTTGAAATTACTTTGTGGTCTTGAGGCATTAAAAGTGGGGTATGTGGGGATCTTAGGAGTGCTGAATGGCACGTTACCACCACCATAACTTGCCCCAAATTGTCCTGGCCTTACAGCACCTCTTTACTGTCTAAACACTAGCTAAGACGCCCCTCTTTGTTGTCCATGCTGAAATGAAGCATCCCGGTGATACTTACGAGAGTACCTCTCAGCCACCCAATAGCTTTGAACAAATCCAATGGATTTTGAGCTGAAACATTAGCTGAGAGTTGGGGATCCAGCCCATACACATACTTGTGTAACTTGGCATCATCACTAATCGACTCAACATACATGGTAAGGTTGAGGAACTGATTTGTGTATTCTCTAACAGTAAGACCACACTGTTCAAGGCTATACCATTGGTGGGCAAGCTTTTTTTTCTCTACCAGCAAAACAAATACTTGCACCATGAGTGCCTTGAATGCTTCCCACGAGTCTACTTGTTTATTTTCTCTTTTAATGTACCTCCACCATGTATGTGCAAATCCTTCCAAATGGATGGTTGCAAAATGGATATTTTTTCCTCAAGCTTGGAAATCCACTCTTCAAGTTCAGCTGGAGATGACGATTGACCATTGAATTTTGAGAAACTAATCTTGTCTCTCAGCTCTCTTTCATGATTAGGTGGATATCCCGTATATCCAAACTGAGGGTGATCCATGTGGCTACCCAAAAATGATCCATTGTTAGAGTAATTTCTGCCAAAAATGGCTGAACTTGCATAGATGGCATGGGCCCTTGAAATAGCTAGAAATTACCCCTCATTGCATTGTTCATGGGCTCCTCTTGCCTATGTGAAGGCTCTCCCTATTCAAAAGTGTTGTTAGGGATTCCCACTCTCCCCAAAATACCTTGGGAGTTCATATTTGTTGCATTCATTGATGGGCCAGTCATTCTTTCAGCATGCATACCCGACCTATTCTCATGTTCATTCCCTTTCATTTGGAATTCCATCCACTTAGTGAGCTGGACACCAAGGGTGTGGTCTTCATTTGACCAATGCCTTCCATCAATTCTCTATGCCTCTTAGCATGCATTGTCTCATGCTAACTGAGGGTGTTAGTGAGCGCGCTAAGGCTCTCCACGTCATGAGAGTAATCTTCATCTTCCACCTCAGGGTTAGTTTCATCCCTCGGGGCATGTGCATCCCTTATTTGTGTCTGGAGATCATCATTTGCCTTAGTTTTTCCCCTATTCCCTGCCATGGCTAAGTGCAGTCCCGTTAGACCCCCCCTCACTGTTTTGCTTGTAACTTGAGCTAGGGAGCTCTGATTGACCCACTTTTTAGTTCAAATCAAAATTAAGGGTCCCCTCTTCAAACAGAGCAAAAGCACGCTGCTACAAGTTTAGTACAAAAAATTCTGTCATAGCAAATCAGTAGCTGTTGTATATAGTCCTACACACCCTGTTTGAGAACAGTAGGGGATTGTTTTGGCCTGTAAGGGATGGGTAGTGCCCAAATAAAGTACCAAACTGATAGGGTGGTTACTAATGTCTACAAACACTCTTTGAGACATGCTCTTCAATGTTGGTACTCACTCTTTACCTCTGTAACTGACTGAAAATGTCTACAGCACCCTGTAGGAATTCAAGAGAGTTGAAATATGGTCCCCGTCTATTATATGTCTGCAACCACTTCTCTCATGGCACCATACATTTCTTCAACATACATACACATGTCTACACCATAACATCAATGCTGAGCATGAAAATGAGCATTCCCATGACCGTGTCACTCACATATGAGCATCATACATGCACTGTTTGTTGCATTCACGGTTATAACGGCATACATGATTGCATCTGTATCTAAAGATACATTTTAGCATTGATTCTCAATCATACATTATTGGAAGTATATCAATGGTACATCAATATGCCATATACATCAGTGGCCTAATGCCAAGTACATCAATACGTCATAGACATCAATGGCATCATCATGGCATGCCAATTCTCATTGTCCCCAAAATATCTCTGCTCCTGCAAATAAGTTCAGGCTCTGGATCATCGAGAGGTGGGCAAACTGCCCCCAGGCTAGGTTGTGCACCCCTTCAGGGTCATAATCGGAAGGGGGTCTCAGGGTTCCCTCTTTTTCTTTCGAGTCTCCTGGAATGTATACATGGCAGACATTTGGTTTAATTAAACAATCAGCATACTATGAATGGGAGCTTGGAAGTAATTCTTTTCATGAAGTGCATGGATTTGAATTGGGAATAGGGGACAGGCTTACCAAGCAGTGACTCATAGCTATCTCACCTCATTTACAATGGATTTCAGATATATTAGTTTATGCTCAAACAATCATCACAAGTCAAGAGATTAGGGTGATGCAATTAGTAAACAGTAGTGAAAATTCAGCATAGAATGGACCATTTTCAATGCAAGTGTAGCTAGTATTTTCCCATTATTAAATCCCCCTCTCTTGCACCAACTTGTCTTGGACAAACAGGTAAGAGGATCTGCTTCATGCACACAAGCTATAATATTTCCACGCAATTAAAGTTAGTTGATTAGTTTGAAAGTTAGTTAGTCAATTAATAAGTTAGTAAGATTACTAACTAAAGACTAACTAAGGTAAAAACTATTAATAGCTAACAATTTTTATTTAATTAAAAATATATATTAAAAAAAATCAAGAGTCGTAATCCAAAATTTTCTCGGATTAATAAGGACCATAGCTACCCTTCACGGTAGTTATAACGTGAACGAGAGTTACGAGCCATATTAATTATTAGTGTTAATGTGTATAGTTTGGATGGTAAAAAATATTAGATTTTGGGTAAAACTAGCATATTCTAGATATTTTATTATCCTAAAAAGATAGAACTAGATGTCATTTAAAAGAAAAGACAAGTGATGTTTAAGATAGTTTTGGAGATTTTATAAAAATAAAAAAATAAAGAAAAGTGATTGGTGAAATCATGCACGCCGCAATCACTGTCTACAGGCAGTAGATAGCACTTCGAACATGGAGAGAAAGGAGTGATCTGAAAGCTTTCTAACTAGGCTTCTTGGGGTTTTCCTCTCCTTTTGGAGCCAATGCAACCATCAGATTTATGAGTTAAGCATCAAATCACTGATTTTTCTAAGAGTCCCTCCACCAAGAACTCTTGTTCTTAGCCTCATCCCCTCCTCTCTAATTTATTATAAATATGAGGCATGGGGAGGCACAAGGGAGTATAAGGAGACCTCGAGAGGTTGTGAGAGGTAGAGAGAAGGATAACCCTCTAGGAGATTGTGAGAGAGAGCTTGAGAGAGAGAGAGAGAGAGAGAGAGAGAGAGAGAGAGAGAGAGAGAGAGAAAAGAGTCACCCAGAGAGGCTGCAAGGGAGAGAGTTAGCTCAATTCCCTCTATCTCGATCCTAAACTTAACCATCTTTTCTTACCCTCTCCCATTTCGAATCTATTCCACCTTCTTAATCGCTTGAGTCTACTTGTAGATGATGGCCTCCAAGCGAAGAATATCACATGCGGATGGCAATCCTACAACCAGCAATGAAGCTTTGGGTAAAGGCATCACTACCAATCCAACTGCGGTTCCAATCATAAGTAATGTATTTCTAAATTGATAGATGCTTGCTTGGATTCTTGCATGAGATACATTAGGCCCATGCTATGATGTATGAGAATAGGTCATGGGAAGGGATAAGCCTCTTCTCACATATTCGAAAGATGGAGTTTGCAAAATGCATGTATCAAGGGAAGTTAATTGTCCTTAGTTGTGTATGGCTTTTTCGTTGATAGAGCAATTAGTCAGGGGTTATGAATAGCATAATCATAAAAGAATGACATTAAGAATTGTGCATACAAGTATCAAGTAAATTTTGCATAGAATCACTATTTGATCCCAAGGGGGAGAGCAAATATGCGATGAAATTATTATCGTTTCTATTCTTGTATTGTTAGGGAAAAATACAATTAGTTTTGTTGGGTGATTGAACAACACCCTAAATGTTTTTTTCAATCAACTAATTGTTCCATTGTGATTTGGATAAATATTCCAAGGCTTGTGTTGATGGCAAATGCATGGCAGGGGTCTGTAATGACAAGTTGCCATGGGAATAAAGGAATGTTTTCCTAGAAGATGATATTAGGGCTGATTGCCTTGATTATGCTTGATTCCTAATTGGCTAATTAAGGAAGGATATTTGCATGGGTGGATCATCTCCAAGATCACACCGTAGATTACCTTGAGAGGGCACTGCTCGATTCATGGGCCGAAGGTCGAGTGGTGAAAAGGCCAACCACAGAAAGTGTGTTGCAACTTTAAACATGATTGTAAATGCAAAATTTTATCAGTAAAATTTTCACTTATTTTCATGCAAGATTACACATGTTGCCACTTAAAAGACAAACGCGATGATATTAGGCATTATGAAAAGTGAAACAAAGAGAAAACTTAGGGCAACAGAAAGTAAACCAACACACACACGCGTGCGCGTGCGCGCGCACACACACACACACACACACACACACACACACACACACACACACACACACACACACACACACACATGATCTAAGGTGCTACAAGGTGTTGAAGCTCCTATATATCCTCTTCTCAAAACATCCAAGCATGGCTTTGTTTTTTATGTCTACAAAAATTGTGATTTGCATATGTTTATTTGGTGATTTGCAACTTGATGTTGTTTTTACCCAAGTTAAATCCATGGTCTAGTATATTTTTTAAGGGTTTTTATTTTTTATTGTTGTATACTTACATAGACTGTTGTCTATGGTAGTAGCTACATACGCAGCTACATACGCCCTATTCAATGTGTCGGTAGATGTTGGTGTTAATACATCAGGAAATGATGTTGTGCATGTCAAAAACCATAGGTGCTCTCCGTTAATGAACATTTTTAATATTTATTCTTATGTTAATTACTTAAATGCTTTATTAAATGTATTTTTTAATAGACAATTTAATAAGTGAGTTAACAAAATTTTTCACATGCCTACTAATGCACTAAGTGCTCTTTGTTACTATAGAGAGTTTTTTTCATTTTTCTTGTATTGATCATAGTAAACACTTAGCAGAATGTGTTGTTGAATGGTATATAAATGAATTT
Source organism: Lygodium microphyllum (assembly GCF_053477565.2). Taxonomy (NCBI): domain Eukaryota; kingdom Viridiplantae; phylum Streptophyta; class Polypodiopsida; order Schizaeales; family Lygodiaceae; genus Lygodium; species Lygodium microphyllum. Next base: position 45,757,166 of record NC_141156.1, read on the forward strand.
TTGGACGATTTGGTTAATAAGCATTTTTATGCAACTATAAATGCGGTAGTAGCCTCTATGCTATCTAGGATTGTTATATGTTAAGCATGTACTACTAGCAATATTGAGCATGTTTAGGGTTCTTGTATCATGAGCATGAAGTACTACCATAAAACAAAGAGAGCTTGTTGAAATCTAGAAAATGTAACCAATCAAACATCTATATTGCATGAAGAGCCAAGAGTGTGTACATCATGTGTCATTTTTTGAAGATACTATGAGTGTGATTGTGTAGTTTAGGTATGTTGAGCACATATATTGTTATCTTGTAGCATAATTCATGTGTACTTAATTATCTTTGTATTTGTCTTATCAATATAGAAATATTCACGTTGAAGAATGCTACATGTGTTAGTTTTGAGATAAGGACACAAAATGATGAGACAATTAGGAGAATAAACTCAACAAAAAAGGAAGTGGAGAGAAGACTTCCAGTCTTAATAAATGAATGAGAATGCTAGAAGGGCCTTTGTTGAAGCTTTCAAGAAGGAACTTCTAGGGAGAACCAAGAAAAGGCTCTTCTAGTATATTCATTAATTCCTCCATAAAATGTGATAATTAGAAGCCTTTCCCTTGTTGAAGGCTTTTTAAGATTAGAAAAATATGGACTTTGAAATCTTTTTTTGAGATGTGTTAAAATCTACATGTAATTTGTGCACTTAGTGTGTTCTATTGTTTAGTGTTTTTTTGTAGAGCTTTATGTAAACATTTATTCAATTATTCAAACTTAATTATTATTATTTTTTTAAAGTACACTAGTTGTGAGCTCTAAGAATGTATAGATATCTTTTAGATTTTTGCTTGAAGTATATTTGATTGGTTTTGCATCATTGCCTATATTCTATAAATTTGTTGGTTATATGCAAATCATATTATGACATTATTTCATATCTAATCATGCAACATAGAATCGAAGGTTTATTGATGTTAGGCTTCATTCTTCATCACCCATGGGTGCGCTTGTAATGAATTCAGAACTTTACTTGATGGGTACAATACAAGATGTAAACTTACATTTTTAGGAAAAAGTGAGAGGAGCAAGTGGAGAGGCTAGGGGGACGTATACAAATTCTATGAGTTCAACCCATGGAGTTACAACAATATTTTTTGGCATGAGTACAACAAGCTTCCATAGATGCAAACATTATTGATCTAGATATGTTGGAGTTAGAACCACCCAAAACTATTATATATATGCATTTTTTGACTTATATACTGGAGTCAAATATATATGACAGCTTTCCATGCATTTTGTAATGCTATTTCTATATGCTTTATGGAAACTTTTCAATAAGAGAAGTATAATATGTCTTCAAAAAGAATATACTTTTATGAATATACAATTCAAGAACTTGCTTTTTAAAATGGGTTGGCTCAATTTGGATCCTTTGTCATTTTTGTGTTGCATATTGCCATTCAATGTGTTGTTGACTCAAACTATCACTATTGCATGTAGTGATCTTCCATAGTATGTGCATTTAATTTATGAGGAATGCCCAATAATCACACAATGGGGGGGGGGGGGGGGGGAGGGGGGTGGTGGGGGAGGGGGAAGAGGGTGAAACCAAGGAGCTTCTAGTTGTAGAATTGTTCTATGACCAATAGTTCTTTGCCATAGGCACGCTTATAGTCCTATAAAAGAAGCACATGAAAATTGCAAACTGAATGGATGTATAATTATTGTGAAAGTTGCAAATGGATCGTGCTTAAATATATGTAAAATTTTGTATTTCTTCTTTTATAAAGTACATGTGAAATTATACGTGGGTTTGTTGATGTGATATAATAGGACTGTGGGCGTGCCCATGAATGCTTTTAATAACTCAAAATTAATTATAATGGCTATGTAGTTTGAATATCGCATACACTAGACCGGGGCATATATGTGCTAACTCCTATATGAATTGCGGTCTATGGGAAGAATCCTTTGTATGAACCCTCTATTTCCTCTTATTGACCCTCCCTAGTCCCTTTGCAAACTCTCTTCTAGTTTGAACAAAAAGTGAACCTTGGAATAGACAAAAATGGGATTATACATTTTAGAGAATTTAGTTTATAGTCATTCCCCCAAAAATCTATTATCTAGCCTACCTCATTTACAGAAAGGACTTTAGACTTGTGAGAAAGCCTTTATGATAGGTACTAGTAATGAGCTCTATCCTAGCTATGGACTAGAATTAGGTATTAGTAATGAGGTCTTTAAGATTGGTACTAGTAATGAGCCTTGTCCTAGATGTGGGCTAGATGTAGACTTGTGAGAAATCCTTTAAGATACATATATTACTGATGAACTTTGTCTTAGATGTGTTCTAAAACTAGAAACCCTCCCCCGCCTCTTTATTAAATGTAAGGATAATAAGTGTGATTTTAGATTCCTTGATAGTCTTATCTATTCTTGGCATGGGTCACTAACACTACTTAGAAAGAATTACTATAAAGAGAGCACATAGCATTTATCCCTTGTCTATAATTGAATTAAAGGTATTTATTTATATGTATCTAGAAAGGCAAAAATGCAATAGCCTTTCACGGTGAACCATTTGATTTGTACCCTACTTTAAATTTGAAAATTATATTGTTGTGTCTTACAAACAAAAACTTCACCAAAACTATGGATAACACTAACAAGATGAGATACAAGTAAAAGGGCCATAACCCTCTTTTAGACTTGAGCATCATTGATAATGAGTCGATGGACGATCTCATGCAAATTGGTGTATTTGCTATATAGAAGATAGAAATTGATACCACTTCCATCAACACCTAAGACATTGAAGAAATGCACACCATTAGAAAAAACTCCAACTCTATGAATCTTAAATAATTATCTAGGGATAATATTTTAACTCCTTTATAACTTCTTCCAATACACTTGAAGCATTCTCACTTTATTTAAGAAAAACCTGAGAATGTGGCCAAATTAGGGGTAGTGAAAATGTTTTTGTGACTTTGCATAATGAAATCTAATTTAAAAAAGTACCCCTAGGAGTGATGTCACCTCTCATACATTTAGATGTTAAATAAGTCGAGTTTGTGGTGTGACATGCCATCTTTCCTTCTTGTTTACTATAATTATAGTCACCTTTACTTTGAAATACAAATACAAACTATACATGTGGCATGACCCTAATTTTATTGTGACGATCTAGCAAATATGTGCCCTTATGGTAGTGAAAATTTCTTTGTCATTTTGCATAATGAAATCTAATTCGAACATGTATTCCCCCTTTTTTTAGAAAAGTGGAAAGTAAATTGGATTAACATAATAGATAACTACATAGTGTGTGAGAGCTAGAATTTGGCTTTGAGTAGTAGCTAGCATGAGATCAAATACAAAAAGACTTCAAGATGTGTCAAGAGAGACTAGCATATTGATTAATAAGTGAAACTTAGCACTTTGTAGTAGAAGGGGGCTATGTATAGAGAAAACTTATAGACTTAAAGGTTGTATAGCCTCGATTGGGCCGATCGATACAAGGGCAAAAATAGCTAATGCAAAAGGAAGAAGGATCACGAAGAAGATTAGTAATTGCTAGCTACATCCTTCTTGAACATTATGATGTCCCAAAGTTTATGCTCTTCCACAATGGAGTCCGGGATTGCTTGGGCCATAGCTCGCATCCTTTCCAACTATTGTTTATTCTTTATACTATAGCTTCCTTTTTAGCATCAATCTACCACACAAAGTCAATTTTAGTAGAGGGAATATCTAAAAAGAAAATACCTTTGAAGAGAGCATAATTTATCTGCATCCAAATAGTCCATAAGAAACAAGCTTGAATAAATGTCCAAATTTGTGTAAGAAGAACATTCATTTTCCTGACCAGTCATTCTTTACAGTTGATAGGATTGGGGTAAAACGTTTTAATGATGTGCTAAACTGTAAAGAATGGGATTAGAGGGTTGTACACGGGGTTAACACAGGGATAGCACATGCGAATATGTGGTTACACGGACCTGTATGGGGTATTTAAGGTGTACAAGGACCTAGTTAGGGTACCATTTGATAAATATACATATGTCCTTTCACCTTCTTCCCTATCCTTCCATGGCTGCCAGCCATTTCTCTCTCCTCTTCTTGTCTTTCTCTCTCTACTCCTAGTATTTCTCTCTCCTCATCACCCTCTTTCTCTCTCTTCTTGCAGTCTTTATCTCTCTTCTGCACTCTCTCTCTCCTCTCCTTCTCTCTCTCCTCTGGTTATAAGTGTGTGAAAGCACTTCATCAGCTTTCTTGGTGGCTACATAAAGGCTTGCAGGGTGATCAGTCCTATCATCTTCAGAAAATGGCACCTTCAAATTCAAGCCATACACACTACTTGATGATGCATATACTATAGCTCGTTGTCTGCAGGTGCAACAGTTTTTAGGGGCTTAGTTACAACTTAGCTTGGGGAGCTTGTTTGCTGCCACCAATGCTGCAGATTTGCAGATTAAGTGGAGAAAGCATTGGATGATAAGTCTGATTAACTTTTAACACACAGTGAGCAGTGTGCTATATAGAGTGAGCGACATACAATAGCAAACAGTAGTGTGCAGATCTGATTTTCAGCAATAACACTAGGGATCTTTTGATGCTTTGATGTGGCAAACAATATAGGTCAATTGCTGGTGCAAAGCTAAATCACATATGGGCAATTTTGATAATCAAAGTATTGTACAATACGATCTTGGGCAACACCTAGGCTATGTACCTTGTCATGAGGGTGGATCATACTCCAATGGATTTGATCAGCAGTATGGCTATCATGGGTAGCATGATTACGGCCATTATGGACATCATGATTATGCTTACAAGCACTCCTTTATGCAGCAACATAGTTCTTATGCAAGTCATGATCATGGACATGTACATGGTAGCTCATACAGCATTGGTAAGCAGCATGCATATGGAGATTCTTATGCAATGCATGTGCAGCAAGCCAGTGATTATGACCAGCATCATACCAATACCTATGTTCATGGACTTTCCACTCATCATATTTATGGTCAGCCTAGGATGTAGGGACACCATTGTACTCATGTTGAACAATCATCATGCAACCTTGGGCATCATGTTTATGGGCAACAATATGGCCAAGGTTTTGGTGGTAGGCAACAGCAAATAGATGTATTTGGGCAGCAGCATGAACATTTTTGTGACATGCATTCTCATAGAGATTATGGACAGCATGACCAATGCTGTGGGATCAATGATCAAAGGCAGCATGCTTATGACAGTTATGCGTGTGATGCGCAGTAGGGCTATTATCAACATATGCAGTATGGACATCATGAATATCATTATGAGCAGGAGCCACATTGGTATGACCATCCATATGGATAGCATGAGCATTATGGTCATAAGCATGGACAGCCATCTACTGTACATGAGCAGCAAGATGACTATGAGCAGCATGTTAGAACTATTACTGAGCTGACCGATGGTGATGAGCATGTGTGTAAATTGCTATCTAAGGCTAAATGCATTAGACACCTTACTAGTGATACGATACGGGAATTGCATGTTGCAGGCTTATTCTATCGATGTGCTAAGCCAATATCTTGTAACCATCAAGCCACATGCAGGGCAAAGACTGCCAAAATACTCTTGGTATTAGAGTATTATGATGCAAAGGATGGAGAAGATCTTGTTGAAGACCATTTTGGTATGGGTCCACAACAAGAACTTCAGTTCAAGAAAGAAGATCATGGGCAACATGTGGATTTGGATGATCATGACCCCATGCAGGAGCCCCTTCAGTCCATAGACCTGCAGTTTGAATGCTTGGACATCACTAAGAATGCAGGGTCCATGAATATGCAGCACTTAGGGGCTCACGCAATAAACTTTTTAGCTTATGCAACCCGGTGTGTTGTTGACAACATCCAAGTGCAGACCGAGCTTAATCATATGATGCTTATGGGAGATCATGGGCAGCATGTGGATTTGGATGATCATGACCCCATGCAGGAGCCCCTTCAGTCCACAGACCTACAGTTTGAATGCTTGGACATCACTAAGAATGCAGGGTCCATGAATATGCAGCACTTAGGGGCTGACACAGTAAACTTTTTAGCTTATGCAACCCGGTGTGTTGTTGACAACATCCAAGTGCAGACCGAGCTTAATCATATGATGCTTATGGCAAACTCGATGCAACATCTAGTGGTTCTGACCATTCTAACTTTACTTGTGGATGGTAACCCAATGCATGGAAAGGATGACCACTTTCCATTTGACCCTGGTGGTAGTGTAGATACCACGCTTGCATGGATGATCTGTATGCTGATGATGCTTACCATGCAGGTTATCCATTTGATCCTGAGTGTTAAAGAAAAGCTCTATCTACATCAGCACTCCCTTGGTGTAGTCCTCTCACCTTGAGGCGGCAACCTTGGCTGAAGGGCAACTCGATTTGGGCATGTTTTGCAGTAAGACAGCCATCTGTTTTAGAACAGTTTTGGGCCTACATTAATTGCACCCATGCATGAACTACCTGGGCTGAAAGTACACCTCAAAGAGCTTCGTTTTGATATGCAGAACATCTCGTTTGGGGTTGCCCATGGCAAGTTATGATTAGTTTTCCACTGCAAGCCTGTTCGGGACAGCATGCTATCCGGTGTTGTCCAGTCCTTCTTGTTTGGAATTGGTGCCTATCTTTGTACCGAGTTACCTTCTCCCCTCATGCTCACACTGCATACATGCTCATAGGCCACCGTTCCACAAGATCCCCCCCCCCCCCAACCCAGCCATACCAATACGTCCTCTTTTTGTTTTTTAGGGCAAAACCCTTCCGAGTCGGGATGGAATGTAAAGAATGGGATTAGAGGGTCTTACACGGGATTAACACGGGGATGGAACATGCAAATACCCGATTACACGGATGGGGTATTTAAGGTGTACAAGGACCTGGTTAGGGTACCATTTGATAAATATACATATGTCCTTTCACCTTCTTCCCTATCCTTCCATGGCTGCCAGCCATTTCTCTCTCCTCTTCTTGTCTTTCTCTCTCTACTCCTAGTATTTCTCTCTCCTCGTCACCCTCTTTCTCTCTCTTCTTGCAGTATTTATCTCTCTTCTGCACTCTCTCTCTCCTCTCCTCTCTCTCCTGTCTCCTTCATTACATAAACAAGATTAATAATTTATTTGTAAAAAATTCAATTTAGAAAGAGATGAGGAATAGTTTTTACTTCCTTTTTACATCTTGTGAAGGGGCCATTTGCAAATTGTTAGCATGTTTACCTATCCATACACCTTTATGAATAATTAACCATAAAAGGGTAGGTTTTTTAGCTAAAATGCATGGAGACCATATACGTGAGAGCCTAAAGTTCCATTCACCTTTGTTTCAATCAAGATGCCATTTCTTGTTTGTTTTAAAGGTTGGTTTATGAGAAGAAGGGATAATGTTTAGAATAGGTAGGAGGGGTTGTCCATTTTCGAAGAATAAAGCTCTAAAATTGAATTCTCCTAAAGTTTGATAGCACAAAATAGGTTATTTGGATAGGCACATATCCTTTCTTGTAGTAGCTACATTGTAGCTATAAAAACTTTGAAAAGTTTCTTAATCAATCATGTCTCTTGCCATTGTCATTGTTGAAAATCTCATAAGTATTCCCCAAGTGGGACTCCTTTCTTGTAGAGAAGTGTTGGTGAGGAACATTTCCATAGTGCATACTAAACTAGATGGAGACTAGGGTTTCCCAAGAAAGAGGGAGGTTGGGGGATTTTTTTATATTGATATGTAGTTTACATTTGAACTAGGCTATGCATATTGTTTTGGTTGAAGGGGAGGGTTTCTTCATTATTAGGGAGGTCTTGGTGACCATTATAGTAATGATTAAAATATTCTTCCATTTTGGAAAATCCTTAAGAGTGAAATTCTTGACATATCTATGTAGAAGCATAGTCTAGTCATCTTGAGGGATTTGTATGCTTCTGACAATCCACTTTGCAATTGGTTTGTCAACTAAACTTACTAAATCTAGAACTCCCAAACCTCCTTAATCTTTTGGTAGGATACAAATGCTCCAAGACACTTTTGAGATTTTCCTATTGTTGTCATTTAAGCCCCATAATAAAGTTTTGCAAAGACTTTCCAACTCTTTGATGGATGCTCCAAGAAGTAAGGAAGTAAATAGTGGAGGGGCCATGATGATATGCTTGAACACAACTACATGTCTTGCCAAATTTCCTTAGAAATCTCTTTCTAGTTTGTTTCATATATTTGAGAGAACCCATCAGCACCTCTATTTCATGGACACCATAAAATCCATAGGGTTGGCAAGTAGGCAGAAGACCTACTCTTCTTCTATAACTTTGCAACGTTCCTCAATAAGCCACCCAATTCAGAGGAGCTTTAGTTAGACTCTTTCTAGTAGTTTTAAAAGGGTTGAGAATAGAACTAGAGATGCAACAAAAATATTAATCCAAAGGAGCTTTAGTTAGACTCTTGCTAGTAGTTTTAAAAGGGTTGAGAATAGAACTGAAGATGCAACAAAAATATTAATGCACTACCAAAAGGATTTTGAATACCTATTATCAATTTACTAACTATGACATTTATGTCATTAGTAAAAAGATTAAGGATCATGTGCTTTTGACCATTAGGCAATATTATTCCTTTGATGTTACCCCAACTCCACCTCCTTTGGGACTAACCATCCCAATGCATCCATAGCAATGGAAAATAGTATAGGGGCCAATGGAAAACCCAAACAAATAGATTTCCTAAGTGGAAAGGGGTTTGTTGATCCAATAACAACAACTCTAGTGGAAGCATTACCAAATAGGGTCATTACATACCTAATGAAAGACCTTCCAAACCCCATGTCATGTAGGGATTAAAATAAAAAATCCAATTCCAACCTATTATATGCTTTATCAAAATAAATTTTGAAAAATGGTTTCTTGAGCATATTCCATACCCTCCTATAAGATTGAATCTAGGATGTATCTTCCCTTAATGGATCATGTCTATTATATATGGATCCACTGATCCAAGTGCCCATTGATCCTCCTAACAAGGGCTTTACAAAAATTTTGTATGTAGATCTGAGGTAGGGGATAGATCTCTAGTTGGTAAGTTTAGTTTTATCTTCTCATTTGTGGATTGATTTAATGACCCCAACATTCAGACAATGGGGTAGATCCCCAAAGTGGAGGGACTCTTTCAAAATAAACCATAGGGGGCTATAATGAAATCTTGCAACTCTTGAAAGAATTGATTGCGTATGCCATCAAGGCTAGGGGTTTTTCTTTTTTTGAGCTCTTTGATGGGTGTCACAAAGTTCTTGTAACATGAGCTCTTGATCTAGGATAGCAATAATGGTTTTCAGGACAACTTTAGGTTTGTTGGTCAAGGTAAGCTTAGCTCTCAGGCTTTGCTCTTGTCATCATAGCAAGAAGGGGGAGTATTAAAGATCTTATAGTAATGACTATGGCCTAGAATCATGTTTTCTTTTTCATTGGAAGTCTTCTCCCCATTATCATTAGTGAGTAGTGGAAGTATTTCCCTATCTTTTTTCTTTCACATAAGATTAAACATGTTTTTGGAAGGTCTAATAATCTTTTTTGCCCACCAAATTTTGGTGAAAAGAATAGCCCTACGAGCCTCCAATTCTTCATCCTTCCTAAGGTCATCTCAAAGAGTCAAGAGTTCTTCCTATTTTTCCAAAAGGCCTTGCTCAATTTGAGCTTCCAAAAATTCACATTTGGCATTATTTTGGGCCCTAGAGTTCTTTTTGTGTGCTAGGATTGTTTCTTAATGCTATGAAGAGGTCCTAGGTTTGTTTTACAACTTACCACCGAGTAATTTCTGTGGTGAGAGTAAAGAGGGAAAATCCCATCCCTAGATATTTTCTATATAGTTTTGACTATTTTATGTTTGAAGAGATTAGGGGGTTTGCATGGAACCAACTTGACCTAATGATGCTATCTTTATTTGACAAGGTAAATTGGATTGGCCAATTGGTCAAATAGAGAAATGTCCTTATGGATTTTGATATTAGCACTAACAAAGGCAAATAAGAGGCGAGCCAAGATGTATCCTTTGTCAAGCTTGGCTTTCCTAAGGTTCCCCCCCTTTTTGTTTATTAGTCCATGTTAAAAAAATTTCATTATTTACTTCTATCAAACTCTAGTTATATTTAATATTAGCCAAGCCTCCTTTTATATACCAAAAATCACTTGTCACTTCTTCCCACGGAAGCAATTGCTAACATCTTCTACTATATTAGAGTTGCCAAGAAGGATAATTGGATAGTCGAAGCATTTCAATGAGGCCCAGTTTTGAGGTCTTTGAGTGAATGAACAATTAGCATAAATAGAAACAATAGCAAATTCTTCATTTGTTCACCCACTAATTATTCATGTCATAACAAACTAAACAATGAATTTTTTTCATTTTGAGTGAACTCCTATAGTTGCTCTACAACTATGACTTATATGTTGCGTGAAGTACCAATAATAAATTATTATTTTTTTCAAATTCCTTTCAAGTTGAGATCTAGTTGCCTTAATGTCGAGACCTAAAATGGGTCTGACACTGGCTCTCTTAGCACTAGCCGGACCTCTAAGACACACAAGACACCCCGCACGGCCTCGCGGCCGAGAGTGTCCAAGGCTCACACTACACTAAACTCTAATATCGATTTTATGTTTGTAATAGGACACAGTCCAACGTTTGCCTTCCCCTACTCCTTCGAGGGAGATCCCATAACACCGCGGCCTCACTATAGCTCTCCTACATCTCGAGGATTGGCCCCTTGATGCGTTGCTCCAACATAGAGAAAAAACGTACAAGCTCTACTCTTTTGTATATCGAACGATCCAAGATTTGATATTTCCTCACTAGACTGACCCTAAGGAACCACTTGCCTATCCCACAGCAAGGATTTCCTCACACTCTCAGCGTTGGTCAATGTTTGGCATATAGGTGCTATGCATCCAGGATTTTGTACCATGTGCCATGCAAAATGCAAATTGGATGCCTCTTGTGCACAAACATTTTGTTTTAAAACAAATCAGCAAAGCGGAGTGTAAAAATCAACCCTTCAATGATTTCCAATCTATTCGTTGTTGCTACGTTGCAAGAGACTAGCACCGAGGTTCCTCATGCTACTAGTCTCCTTAAACTTAAATTTTTATCGGCCTATATGCTATACATAAATCAAGTAAATCATAATTTTATGTATTTACAACAATCTCTCACTTTTATAATCTCTTTTTCCCCTAACCGGTTAGGTTTTTCCATGTTGCATAAGTTCAAGGTTCATTTGTATATCATTTTTTCATATGGAAAGCAATAAAAACGCACTAAAACATAAAAGCAAGGATGAGATGAGGCTTAATCCTCATGCCTCAACCTTGCTACACCTCCAAAAATGCACTAAAACATAAAAGCAAGGATGAGATGAGGCTTAATCCTCATGCCTCAACCTTGCTACACCTCCAAAAATATTAATCATATTTTTTCCTAATGATTTATCGTGAAAAGCCCAATTTTCTCCAATTTTCTCTATTTATTCATATTTATTTCTTCAAAAATTATGATAAATTGAAATTATGCGCTCTCATTGATCAAAAGCACTCAACCCCATTTTTATATTCATTTTTATTCCATGGAAACTCAAAAAACTCACTAAAACCCCCAATTTTTATGATTTCTTTAAAAACTGCACTTTGTGGGTTTTACGTTTTATGAAAAGAAAACTATTATGTCATCAAATTTTCTATTTTTTTCTTTCATTTCAGAGATAATTCAGCATATACAACCAAGATCAATCATCATAAATCATTTCTTTCAATTATCTTTCATCAAAAAAAGAAAAAGACCACTTACTCATAGAAACCTGCATGTTCAAGGTGTGTATCTCGAGTTTAAGAGGCTGTTGACACGCTCTCTAGCCTCGATCTATGTCCTCTAGTGCTCCATCAGCATCGTTTGCTTCAAAATCATCATCAACCCCCCACCCCCTTCTCTCTTTCATTAATGCTTATGAATAGCCCACAAGAATAGAGAGGAAGGAGGAGAGAGAAAGACTAAAATTCAAATTTTCATTCCCTTCATCATATTACACATGGTTACCATCAAAATCTTGCCCTCTCTGCATAGATTAGGGATCTCCCTCTCTCTTTCTCTCTATATAATTGAGCATCCAAGAGGCAAAAAAACCCCCAAAAATAGGGCGTCAATCAAAAAATGCCCCCTCTCTGCATCTCGACATGTTCTTGCATGTTTTCTTCATTTAGAGTTTCATTTCATTTCATTTAGATTGGCTTGTGACGTCGAAATATATAAACTTGGGCCCTATTGTGCACTTTTTGGCTCCCGGATCTAGTGGTTGTTGTACAACGCCAAACCTTGCGGGGATTAAATGGGGGGTCAAACAACCTTCGATCGACAAACCAAGACTTTTGTTGGATTCCTAACATCAAAATGCATCTAGGAAAACTCTAGCTTAGCCATCTGCCACCATTTGATTTTTCATGAAAATTGGCTTTTTAACATCTCTCGGGCACTTTTCAACTTCAAAAACAGGCTCCAACGCTTCAACAATAGTTCAAATCGGGTCCTAAAATTGAGCTCCACATTAGCGACCACGAGATACGGTGACTCAACCCATCGAATCGCACGAACAAACCTACACATAAACACAACCCCAAAGAGCATCAAGCTAATACGAAATAGATACACAATAAAAGACATCACATCTCTCACCCTACCCCCTGCCAAAACCAAGGCATGAAATCCGAAATCCCAAAGTCCAAAGCTAGTCACTAATTGACTGCTCCAACACAGTCAAAAGAACTATCAGAGAGGTCATCCTAAGTGGTGGTATGAACTACCTACCTAATTGAGGACAACTCAACCGAGAGCTCCTCCTACGCAAGGACTCCTATAGCCTGATCACGAAATGTTTTCTTTTAACATATTTTTCCTTTTAGGCTTTTATTTTTTCATACTCGGACTTGTAAAAAGGAGGGAGCTGAGTGTAGTGACCCAAGGAGAACATGGCATCGGCCTCAGATCCTATCTTGGTACCCAAGAACCTAACAAGCCCTCGCAAAGCAACACTTAATCATTTGTCCTTTTCATCTTCCGCTCGCTTTTATTTTCACTCCAACTTTCTCTTATTTTTATTTTTTCAACTAGATGCCACCCCTAGGAAGACAAAGCATTGGCCGACGGGTCTTGTCTCATCCCTAGGAACCTACCAGGCATTCGCAAGGCAATAGACATTCCACTCAGATTTTTCCTTTTCTTGTTTATTTTTAAAGGGATTAAAACCCCTTTTTACACACCTCTGTATATATATATATATGTGTGTATGTATATATATATATGTGTGTGTGTGTGTATATATATATATATGTGTATATATATATGTGTGTGTGTATATATATATATGTGTATATATATATATATATATGTATATATATGTATATATATGTATATATGTATATGTATATATATATGTATATATGTATATGTATATATATATGTATATATATATATATATATATGTATGTATATATATGTATATACATATATATATATATATGTATATATATATGTATATACATATATATACATACATATATATATATATATATGTATATACAATATATATATATATATATGTATGTATATATATATATATACACTTTCATATATTCAAGATTTTTCTTCTTTGCATATATTTTTCTGGCAAGCTCTTCTAACTGCCTCACAACTAACAAAAACTCCTAGAACGGCTACCTAGCAGGTCATCATAACAGGGTCACTAGGATTGCCTTCTAAAATAGGTCTTTCAATGCCTGACAATGCCTTTACAGGAGGCAATGACTACTCAGACCTCCCTTAGACATACCTAACCTAAATTTGGGACTTTATGCCTTGATTGTTCATCCCCAACAAGAAAACAAAATCCCTCATAAGTACACAGACATATGCATCATAAAAATAAGGTACTCATAAAGGAAATATATCACCTAGATTGAGCCACGAGAAGCACTGGCGCAACAAAGGCTCCCCCCAGGTTCCATGAAATATGTCTAACACAACACTAAAACAAAAAACGTTAACCACACCCACACTAAACAAACAAATGGCCCTCTTGGCCTAATGAAATAGAATATTTCACTACAAACTAATTGGCCCTCTTGGCCTAACGAAAATAGCTCATTTTGCTACATCTAGTGGATGGTCTTTTTGGCATATATATTGTATCTTATCTGGCTAGCTGAGACCAAAGATATCATGAGATGTGAGGGCTGGCCACACACTACTTATGTGAGCTTGATCTTGGGATTTTGTAGATCCACTAGCCCAAGCCTTTCTACTGATATCTCAGTAATAAGGGCCATCTTTTCTTGGGTACTATGGGTTGAATGAATGACATCATTAGGTTGATATATCTCATCTTCTTGGTTGTCATTCAAAAGGATAGCTTGTCCCAACTTTCCAGTAACTCCTCCTACAAGGAGAATCATGGATTTATGATCATTCAACTCTTCTCTAATTGGACCCTTACATATGTCAATGATACAATCCAAACTAGATAGAGCTTCAAGCCTAGACCCATCACATAGATGCATCTCAGGGCAGTCCCTATTGTCAGATGTAGCATTATGGCCATTGATCTCATCCACTTGGGAAATCATCAAGGCATATCCACATGGAATTCCTAGCCTTTCATTTGGCACACCAACCACACATTTAAAAATTTTGGGTCTCCAAACCCATCTCATATTTCATTTTATATTCTTATACTACCTCATTTTGTTGCATTGGTCTAATGGACTCAAAGCGGACCTTGGGCATGGTACACCTTCTTCATATGAGATGTCTTCCCTTTCCTTTGTCCACACTGCAATTGCTTAGCCATAGGAACCATGCTTTTACTAAAAGGAATAGCATCTACTCGAAAGCATGATTCATCATTAAATTGAAAAGGCTTCTCAAGAGCCTTACTAGTAGCACAACTAGGACCACTCATAGCATGCTTATCTATACTCATAGGCTCAATAATGGGCCTATCAATGCCTCCATTGCAACTACCTCTCGTGGAATTGTTGTAAGCTTTGATGGTACTTGCTGGGCGTGGAATCTTTTTATCCCCAAGAGGCATCTTATCACTGCTCATCATAGGATTGTCACTTCCTACTTGGAGATTTTGACCACCAAGATCTCCCACTAAGGTTGTCTTGGTATTAGCAAAAGAAATTTCTCTTAGCAAAATTGGCTAGATATTTGGATGCACTTGCAACGAGCAGGGGAAACTCCAAAAGTTTTCCCAACATCTCCAAATATACTGCTCATAGTCAATTGCATGCCTCTTGGCCTCATTTAATGACTTAGGATCTCGCATCCTCACTTGGATTTGCATATTAATCTCTAAGCCACTCATAAAGAGCTCACATAGCACAACCTTAGGCAACATAGTAGCTCTTCTTGGCCAAAGTCTCAGGATATCATCTAGTGTATTCTTTAGCAGAAGGGTAAAACTCTTGTCTTATCTACATAAGCTGCCCTAAGACCTGGGTCTTAGGCACCTTCTTTTCATATTCATCTAAAAATTTATCGTGTACCTACTCAAATGATTTAATTGGTCCTCTTGGGAGACTCCAATACCATTTTCTAGCCTCTCCCTTGAGAATATGAGCATCCGATGTATATCATCATACCCTCTTGCAAGGCAAGTCAGGCCATATTCTTTTAAGTGCACCATTGGATCCTCATTTACCAGCCCATGAAACATGAGGACATCCCTATAAGGAGGAGGGCATTTAGTCCTCTCCTTTGGGATTAGCCTTGGGTCATTAAAATATTCATAATCATGACCTAACTCTAGTGTCTTGGGGTCTCCAACCTCTTCCATTTCCACCTTTATTGGTGTAGGGAGGTTAATATTATCCTTTCCATCCCTTTCTACCAACTCACAGAGTGGTCTAGGGAGTCTTATGCTATGCAATAAGGAGTCTACTCCATCATCTACCGATGGTGTTTTAATAATCTATCCATATTTGCTACTACTTCCCTAGAATCAAAGGTAGGTCCTAATAGAACCTTCCTCTCTGATAAGGGTTTTCCACATATGTAGATATCGTCCAATGCTTTATGGATATGCAAAATTGCACTTTGGAACCCAATTGCATCAAGCCCTAGCATCAAAGGTATCTCCTGCTCATAGGCATATATTACTTTGACTAGTGGCATCATGGTCTTTCCCTCTAAGACCTTATCACCACTGAGGATTATAGACGCATGTGCCTTCTTAGCCTCACTTTTACTTTCTAATCATTCCTCTAACTCCCATCGACTATTTCTCATGATTACTCCATGTGTATTTCTCCATAGTGACCCAAACTCCATCATGGTGTCACTTTCAAGGCAAAGGGTAAAGTAATCAGCCACATTTCTAGCCAAATATCCCACTAAACCATTTAAAATGGACAAAGTATCTTTAGGGTTACAGGGGTTCCTTGGTTTCGTCATCAAGCTCATGGCTAAAATTAATCATCCTATTTTAGCATCCACCACTTCAAGCCTGCTATCAACTATAGAATAAAGCTAATAGGTCCCTTATAAGACCAAGATTCGGTAACTGCCACTTATAGGCGGCTCGTGGAAAATGCACCACCTATCAATACCTAAAATGGGCCCGACACTTGCTCTCTAGCACTAGATGGACCTTTAAGACACACAAGACACCACAGAGGGCCTCGTGGCTAGGAGCATCTAAGGCTCACACTACACTATACTCTAATACCAATTTTGCGTTTGTAATAGGACAAAGTCCAACATTTTCCTTTCCCTACTCCTCCGAGGGATATCCCATAACATTTAGGTATAATACCTCGTATCACATACACAGAAAGAAACCTCTCGGATGAAACACCGTGGCCTCACTATAGCTCTCCTACATCTCAGGGATTGGCCCCTTGATGTGCTACTCCAACATAAAGAACAAACGTAAAAGCTCCACTCTTTTGTATATCGAACTATCCAAGTTGATATTACCTCACTAGACTGAACCCAAGGAACCGCTCGTCTATCCCACAACAAGGACTTCCTCACACTCTCAGCGCTGATCAATGTTTGGCATACAGCTACTATGCATCCAAGATTTTGTACCATTGTTAATCCCAAGTCAAGATGACAGAAAATGAAGGAAAAAGCAGAAAAAGCACGAAAAAAAAGCAAAGACACGCAGGCGACCGCTAAAGCTAAGCCGGGACAAAAAGCGCAATTTTAAATGGAAGGCGCCTCAAAAACTTGGAAAACTCTTGTAAAAGAGCGCTAGGCTCCCTCCTATGCCAATTGTAAAATATTAGACAGGTGTAGGCTAAAGGCATAATGCTAGAAGAGTAAAATGGAAAAAGGACCTTGCCACAATGGCCGGTCATGTAAAAAAGGGGATGGGTGCCCATGGGATTTTAGGGCTTGTATATAAAGTTCAAAAAATGAATGGAAGCTCATTCTTTTGGTATGTGGCAAAAGGAGTCTTCATCTTCTTCTCTCCTTCTTGCTTGTGTGTGCTCTTGAGGGAGGGAGTGTGAGAGTGTGAGGGAGTGAGTGTGTGGGAGTGAGGGATGAAGTGGGTGAAGCTCTTCACCATCTCCTCTTCTCTTCTCTTCTCTTCTCTTCTCTTCTCTTCTCTTCTCTTCTCTTCTCTTCTCTTCTCTTCTCTCGCGCGTGCGGCTATGGAGGATGGAGCTTGGAGATGGAGGAGGTTTGAGGATGCTTGAGCTAGCATCAAGAATCGTGGAGCTACCAAGGTGTGCAAGGGAGGAGGCTACTCGCATCGGCATCAAGGTAAGCTCACTACACTCGTAGGATCGACGGCGCGTCGGCTAGGTGAGAGATAGCCATTAGAGCTCGCTTGGAACACTTGAAGCAATAAGCGGTCCGTGGGTCTTGGCTTTTGAGCGAAAGCTCCCACATTTTGGTTCCATTGTCGGGACCAATGGATTCAAAGCTCCCACATTTTGGTTCCATTGTCGGGACCAATGGATTCAAGATTGAGCACTTGCATGCCTCATATCGAGCATCAAAGTAGGAGATTCATCCCCAAAACGGAGCTTGAGATAGATAGGAAGTTTGGGTGTTTTTGATCTTCAAAACAAGTAAGTATTTTGGGATATTTTGGTTGTTTGATGATTGGAAAACATGGAGAAATTATTTCAATTTTTTGCTTTCGATTCTTGTTGCGTTTAGAGTAGGACAACATTAGGAAATTGCCCCCAAGAGGCATAGGGTTTGCTGCTGTAAAACATGGAGAAAATCGGGAAAAACAAGTGGAAAATGGAGGAAATGCTCATTTGAATGTGTAGGAATCGCAAGGAGAGTGATCGGTGACATCTGCATAATGCTCATTTGAATGTGTAGGATCGATGGCACGTTGGCTAGGTGAGAGATAGCCATTAGAGCTCGCTTGGAACGCTTGAAGCAATAAGCGGTCCGTGGGTCTTGGCTTTTGAGCGAAAGCTCCCACATTTTGGTTCCATTTCCGAGACCAACGGATTCAAGCTTGAGTACTTGCGCGCCTCATATCGAGCATCGAAGTAGGAGATTCATCCCCAAAATGGAGCTTGAGATAGGTAGGAAGTTTGGGTGTTTTTTATCTTCAAAACAAGTAAGTATTTTGGGATATTTTGGTTGTTTGATGATTGGAAAACATGGAGAAATTATTTCAGTTTTTTGCTTTCGATTCTTGTTGCGTTTAGAGTAGGCTAACATTAGGAAATCGCACCCGAGAGGCATAGGGTTTGCTACTATAAAACATGGAGAAAATCGGGAAAAACAAGTGGAAAATGGAGGAAATGCTCATTTGAATGTGTAGGAATCGCAAGGAGAGTGATCGGTGACATCCGGGTAATGTCCAGCAGGGGTATAAGTTCTTGGAGGGCAAGGAAATCCTCATTTGCAACTAGTTGAGAGAGAGAGAGAGAGAGAGAGAGAGAGAGAGAGAGAGAGAGAGAGAGAGAGAGAGAGAGAGAGAGAGAGAGAGAGAGAGAGAGAGAGAGAGAGAGAGAGAGAGAGAGAGAGAGAGAGAGAGAGAGAGAGAGAGAGAGAGAGAGAGAGAGAGAGAGAGAGAGAGAGAGAGAGAGAGAGAGAGAGAGAGCTTGGGTGACCCATTTCGATCAATCAGTGCAAGGACTTACATTGCTATCGGCGATCCCCAGGTATATAGATCTCTTCCCCATCACTCCAGCATCATTCTTGTTGAATCTTGTAGCTTGTAATAATCAATACCTTAAGATTTTTGATGATTACATGCTCGAAAGTGCATTCGGGTCGGCGGAATCGGACACCCATTCCAGTGTTCGATTCTCAAAATCGGACGTCTGATTCTGAGAATCGGAGGCTCCGACAACCGTCCGATCGAACCATCCTGTCCGATCGGACCACTCGGACCAACCCGTCCGATTTTGAAAATCAGACCATAGGAAATCGGACCACCTGTCCCATCAGATGCCTCGTCTGATCAAGGTAATCGGACCCACTCCTGTCCGATTCGTAGAATCGGACCCATGGATTAGGACAGTCAGCAAAATCAAACCACTCACCTGGTCCGATTTTCAAAAATCGAACACTTGACCCCTGTCTGATTTTGAGAATTGGACAACTAAAAAATCAGACCCACCTGGTCCGATTCTGAGAATCAAACCACTGGTAAATCGAACGTCTGATTCTCAGAATCGGACACACCTTTAGGCAAAAAAAAGAAAACATAAAAAATTGATCCCCGCGACCAACTGGAAGTGCAACTCGCTCCAGGACAACATAGCGAACACCTTGTAGGCAGTTCCCGATATAGGAGTCACGACCAAGGGACAGGG
This sequence comes from Lygodium microphyllum, assembly GCF_053477565.2. Classification (NCBI taxonomy): domain Eukaryota; kingdom Viridiplantae; phylum Streptophyta; class Polypodiopsida; order Schizaeales; family Lygodiaceae; genus Lygodium; species Lygodium microphyllum. The sequence continues at coordinate 45,777,036 of NC_141156.1, forward strand.
GGACAATGCTGGAGCACTCCCCAGCGACCTGACGTGTTGAGAACGGAAATCCAATCGTAGGACCTGTGATCGACCCCCGAGTGAATAGCAAGAAGGAGCGCAGACCCTAGAATCCGCTAGAACAGCCAAGACTTGAGCGACGAAGCTTATCAGGCCCGAGATGAGACAAGAGGGCGTAAGCATATAGAGATTGTTTGCCGCACTCACATTGAATTCTGCACTTGAAGTACACATAAGAAAGCTGAAAGCCTGATTGACCACAAGTGCACGAGACACAACACACATTGAGTGATCATAAATTGAGGATTGTATTCAATAAGTCAAGGAACTCACTCAGATAAAACTACTCAAGGAACCCACCAGCAGGAGAGAACCAAGACATAGACAAACCATGAAAGCGCAGAGTAGGACCAAGCAAGGAGCGCCAACGACGTGGATCTATCAAGTCTATTCAACGTGATCGACAGCTTAGTGGAGCGCGAGAACTCGACCATGGCGGAAGAGAGCTCAGACCATCGGTCTAATGAGGAGCTTGATTTGAACGTATTCCCAGATGCTATTCAGCAGAGCTGGTGAGCAGTTACGACGCGTACACCCGGTACGAGCACCACGACAGGACAGCAGACGCAATCATCACAGATCTAGAAGAGGAGAGAAGGCTAGTCCGCAAAGCATTGCAGAGCATAGCCAAGTACAATAGGGATCAGCAGGCTAGGAGCCAAAGGCAAAGCATGGAGCTGCATGAGGTGTAGCGAGTGCTGAACTTAGGTGGCCGAAACCGAATGGACCATGAGAGAGCACTAGAGGGAGACTTGATGTTGAGCGAGCTTCTCATGAACCGGCTACTCGATAATACAACAGTAGAGCAGAGTGCCACCGCACTAGCGACATCGCTGCTCGCAGGACTAGGGGCAAACCAAGGCTCAAAGAGCTAGTCCAAAATATCGATTGTTGCCAAGCAACTCGACAAGTACCAACCCCATGATGACCCATACAGCTTTGTTGAGCAGTTTGAGCAAGTCTGCGAGGCCAACGGCCTCAACGACCTAACTTAACGCTCGCAAGCGTTCGAGCTTTGCCTAGGCGATAAGGGTAGGACGTGGTATACGAGCCTAGATGGTGTAGAGCGAGCCAACTTAAATGGCCTCAAGGATCTCTTCATTAAGAGATTCGCTAAGCCCAGATACTCCAATAACCTACTAGTATGCTTGATGAACGTCAAGCAGAAAGAGAAGGAGGACATCCGCGACTACATAACCCACATGAGGAGTCTCTTTAAGAGAATCCCTCTGGGCGAGCGACCAACTGAAAGAGCAATTTCGACTGTATTCATCAACGGCATTCGGGATGAGGAGTTATATAAGGCTTTGGTAGGCAATTTGAGCTTGCAGTGAGATGGAATAGCTAGAGTGTTTGAGGAAGCCATCAGAGTCGATGATCAGTTGAAGGAGCGGAACTCCAGGAGCTCAAATCTAGAGGAGACCAACTCGCGAAGCTTAGAGAGAACATCAGCCTCTAGTGAGCGATCAATCCCATCATCCCAAGATAAGGGGAAGGCCATCGAGATTGGCTGATGTCAAGATGGAATTAGCCAAGTTGCAAGACATGTTGAGACGACCAATGCGCCCGCACGTCCAATGCGTGTACTGTGGCAGAAACCACTTACTGGGCGAGTGTCAAGACCGTAGGTCAAGACCTTGTGCTAGCTGTGGTAGGTTTGGCCATGACATTGCACAATGCAGATTACCAAGAAGACTTTCGTACTCGCAACCCTATGGCTAGCCTTACCTAGCGAATAGGCCACAACCATTCTTCGGAAGGGAAGTCCCATTGGCTCTTCCCATGCCTAACGATATGAAATCAGCCATCCCTAGAATGGACATAAACCCTACAGGCATTCCTAGACTGCCTGGTCCTTATGTGACCCATCCACTGAGCGATGCTCCAGTCCACTACGCGAAGGAGCCGAATGAGGAAGAGACCTACGTATACCCTTACGTCTCGCATGACGATGAGGGCAACGCGGTCCTCATGGATTATCGACCTATGCCGGTGATGGCATTAGGAAGGGGATGAGGTAGAGGCCTAGGAGGGAAGACGCAGGATCCAGTCACCTGTTGGACTTGTGGTTACCCCGGTCATGTCTCATCACACTGCCCTGAAAGAGAGTAGCAAAACAGAGACAAGGCTGACCAAAGGTGTGCAGAGTGCGCAATCACCCATCTCTTCGTAGACTGCCCAAAGCAAAAGCCATCTTCTAGCTCAGCCAACGTACCATCTATCCCATTGGGACTATTTGGTGTCGAAAACCTCGATGGGGAGGCCACACCTATCCCATTGCGGGTCATGACCCGAGCCCAAACGAAGTAGGCTGGCATCTCTCTGCCAAGACCTAGCAATCTTGACGCAGCCTCGATAGGGAAGAAAAGCCGCAGGCATAAGAAGAAGAGATCGGAAGCTAAAGCCGCACTAAAAATCAAGAGTGCTACGACTCTACTTGCTGGAAAAAAGGTTTCAGATGCAGAGGCAGAGACTTCAGCCCCTAAGACGGCCGAAAAGGGAAGCGCTAAGGTAGGGGAATACCCGCATCCGAAGCAACAGTTAGAGGCCATAGAAAAGGTGAAGGAATGGGTGAAGGAGGCTCAAGAGCATCTCAAGGACGCTGAGCCCATCATAGAGGACAAGATCGATGATCTCTCCAGCGTAAGCACGCCAATAGCACTGCCCCAACCTAAGTCGGCAAAAGCAACCATACCACAAGCAGTGCTACTAAGACCAAGCCTTGACGCTACAGGGCCACAGATCATGGCCATTGGCCAGGACAATCCAGGTTAGGGGAGAGACGAGCACACAACGATCTCCTGACCACGCTAGTGACTACCCCTGTAACACTTAGCTTGGGAGATCTACTTAGACAGCATTCTAACCTATGGCAAGATCTTAAGCAGTGGGTTGAAGGGTCACGAGAGCAGGACATGGAAGACCCTCAAGACAATGACGCAAAAATACAAATATCGAGCTTGATGCTGCACTCTATGCCTAAATCCTTGCATGTCAATGCCTTCTGGGAAGGTTATGAGATCCATGCGGTCTTGCCGGTTTTAGCCCTAGGTGACACAACAAGAAAGGGAATCGTAGACACAGGAGCTGGGGTTAGTGTGCTTAGCCACGCAGTGCTTCAGACTTGGGGAAATAGTATGAGAGTGAAGCCATTCGGGGTACTTAAGAATTGGCTAGTGAAGATCGCAGGTGTCCAGTTCTTTGTTGACTTTATAGTCATGAAGGGAGTGGACTACGATATCCTATTAGGCCGACCTTGGATGTGTAATGCTAGAGTCATCAAAGATTGGGGTAGCGGCTTGATCTTCCTTAGCAATGGAACGGATGTCGTAAGGATAGAGATGGACACTTGGAAGACCTCACCAGTCAACCTAGACGCCATCTCTGCTATGCTCAAGGGTAACACTCAGGTCAAGAAGTCTTATGGGCCCTTGACCAAGTATATCCCATGCCCAGAGGATGAGCGAGACTGGATGCACATTCTCGCTACAATCGACCTGGCATTCTCAGATCATGAGGCGTATGAGCAAGCCATCAAAACGATCGGCAAGTCTAACAAAGCACTCTCTATACCAGTCTGCATGATGGCAGGAAGCATCCGTGGAAAGCCTAAGCCTGTCACCTTCCAAGTACCATCCAACAAAAGGGAACTGTAAGGGATACTGGAATATCTAACGGACAAGCTAGCTGGCAATCCAGCTGCAAATTTCAAACCACTCTAGGGTCTCTCAGAGGAATCCAAGTGGCAATGGACCAGGGTGCATGATTTAAACCTCATGTATAACTGGGCACTAGTTCCTAACCAATGACATGAGACATACCAAACCCTAGGAGACGACGAGCAGTCGGATGACAAAGATTCTAGCAACGAATACGAAGACTACCAATCCTTCAGTGATGAGAGCGAGGGTGAAGTAGATACCGTAGAATACGACACTGAAGGACAAGAAATTGAGCAGATACAAGCAGACTCCAGGCCGTAGGAAAGACAAACCTTTAGGGTAGAGCGAGGAGTCATGCGCATGGAATGTGATCGTGCTTGGTTGGAACATGTAGGAGCCATAGACCTTGAGCAAGCAGGCCTAGCCCAGCCAGGAACGACATCAGTACTTAGGATTGAATCACCATTTGAATTGCGGCCACTAGGGGAGACCACCTCTTCTTGCGAAGACGAAGGAAGGGTTTGACTCTGAATCGGAAGTTAGTTCGGATAGTGATCCAGAGATCCCTAGGCCACCCACGACCAGACGTACCAAGGGGGACCTACCCGTCCACCTGAGGCACAGACGGTTAAGGCAGGAAAAGGCAAAGCAACCTAGGAATACACGAACAGAAGAACAGCGAAAGCCGCATGACCTCCCTAAATGCTTCACAAAATTCAAAAAAGGGGATAGCGTAGTAGTTCTATTAGGTGCCAAACGTCAAGGGTAGACGAGTGAACCAATCGAGGGACCAGCCAAAGTTAAGGAGGTAGACTTAGCCCAGGAAGAGGAAACACCCCGACCAGTATTCATTGCCGATGACTTGACTAATGAAGAAGAAACGAGTATTATCGCTCTCTTGCAAGAGTATATAGACGTGTTTGCCTGGTCCTTAGAGGAGCTTAAGGAGGTAGATCTGAGTGTCGTGACTCACAACATACCCATGACGCCAGATGCAACGCCGATCAAGCAGCGACCGTACCCTATGAATCCAAAACACGCTCATGCTATCAAAGAGGAAATTGACAAGCTGATGAGAGCTAGATTCACTTATGAAATTGAGCACACAGACTGGGTATCGCCCATAGTCATTGTGATGAAGAAGAATGAAAAAATCCGAGTATGCGTCAATTACAAGAAGGTGAACGCTGCTACGAAGAGGGACAACTATCCATTGCCGTACACCGATCACATGCTTGAGAGGGTGGCAAGCAAGGAAGCCTACAATTTTCTGGACGGCTTCTCAGGGTACAACCAGGTGCAAGTGCATCCTGTGGACAGGCACAAGACCGCCTTTGCCACTGAGTGGGGCGTCTTTGCTTACATAGTCATGCCCTTCAGGTTGACTAATGCCATTGCCACTTTCCAACGTCTCATGTGCACCATCTTTAAGGACATTCTTTGCAAGGAGTTAGAAGTCTTTGTTGATGATCTCTGTGTCCACTCGACCTGGATTGAACACTTAGACAAACTCCGCGCAGTCTTTGAGCGGTGTCGCTTGTATCGTCTCTCCTTGAACCCTTTTGGGTTAAGCACGGATGCATCTTAGGGCACGTGGTATTGAAGAACAGCATTGCCACTGACTTCTTGAAGGTCAGGGTTATTGTTGACCTTCCACCCCTAATTAACTACAAGGGAGTTCAATGCTTCTTAGGCCATACGGGGTACTATCGGCGGTTTGTACTGAACTATGTGTTGATTGCCAGACCATTATACAAGCTGCTAATCGTCTTCGAATGGACCGAGGCATGCCAAAAAGTGTACGAAGAATTGAAAAAGGCTCTAACAACAGCACCAATTCTATGAGCCCCAGATTGGACCATTACCTTCCATGTGCACATCGACGCTTCTAAGTTTGCCGTGGGGGCAGTGTTGTGCCAACCTGGCAAACAAAACTTAGATTATCCAGTGATCTTTGCTAGCAAACAACTCACTGAGACGGAAATGAACTACTTGATAACAGAAAAAGAGGGATTAGCCATGGTGTTCGCTGTAACGAAATTCCGGCATTATCTTTTGGCCACACCCTTTACCTTCTTCGTGGACCATCAAGCCTTGCTCTATCTCGTAAACAAACATTGCGCTACAGGACGCATAGCTCGATGGCTTCTTTTGCTTCTAGAGTTTGATTTCTCCGTGGTAGTATGAAGGGGAAAACAACATTACATGGCTGATCACATGTCACGCATCCCCATGGGAGAAGCCGCTGGACAAGGTATCGTTGATGAATTACCCGATGCCCATCTATTTAACCTGTCTAGTGAGAGAGAGTTATTTAAGGCTGATCTAATGCCATATCAGGCGAATGACATAGTCCAAGTGCTTGAGCACGGACTACCTGAGTGACCAATAGAAAAATCCCGACTTAGGCGCTTAATCCTTGAGGTCTAGCCCTATCAGCTGATTGCAAGCCAACTCTATAGGCTGGGGCATGCGTAGATGCATATGTGAGCATGAGATGTACGATGTGCTCTCGAAGGCACACAGCGGCATTACGGGAGGACACTTTAGCGGAGACACGACAGAACGGAAGGTGCTACGGTCTCAACTATAGTGGCCCACACTTTTCCGTGATGCCACGCGATTTGTCAAGCATTGTGACGAGTGCCAACAGACAAAAGTTTCGATTCGCAAGGATCAAATGGAGTTGATCCCAATTATTGCTCAACAACCCTTCAAAAAATGGGGAATCGACTTCATAGGACCCATCAGTCCTACGGCACAGTACTCACAAGCCAAGTACATCATTGTGGCCACGGATTACATCACAAAATGGGCAGAGGCAAGAGCCACACGTAAAAACGATGCTAGGACGACTGCCAAGTTCTTATGGGAGTAATTGATCTCACGATTCGGCTGCCCCATCGAACTGGTCAGTGGCCAAGGCACGCACTTCATCAACGAAGTGATAGCGCATCTCCTATCCACCTTTCTCATTATCCATCGCAAATCATCACCATACTACCCTCAGGCAAATGGTCAAGCAGAATCCATGAATAAGATTCTCATCAATGTCCTGACAAAAGTAGTCTTAGCCTCATGCAGCGACTAGGACAACATGCTTATGGCAGCTTTGTGGGCTTACTACACAGCTTATAAGACGACTGTTGGCCAAACCCCATTCAGGCTGACCTATGGAACACAAGCAATCCTACCCTTAGAATTCTTTGTTCCTAGCATGAGAATAGCCCTTCACGAACGATGGGAAGGGAAGGAGGCATGGATGCAACGCCCTATCAGAGACCCGTCTTCTAGCCACCCATGCACTTATATGTGAGAAGGCCTGTCGCAAGAGTTAGTTTGACAAGCATGTCAAGCAGCGCGACTTTGAACAGGGCGACTTAGTGCTCCTCTACTCCGTTAAGGGACATAGACAGAAAATGAAATTTTGAGGCCTTGGACCCTTCAAGGTTCGTGCGATCAGCCGCACAGGCAATGTCGAACTCGAAACCTTAATGGCAGTTGTGTCAAGAAGTACTACCCACGAGCCCCCGATGTTAGAACCGCCTGTCAAGGTACGAGTGGCCACAATCACTGAGATTGATGATGAGGATGAGGAAGCCATAGAGCTCGCATACCTCCATATAATAGTCACTGCAAAACAAACCTGCGCTTTCAACGCTCTGATCAATGAGGGAGTAGACTTCAATGTCCTAACTCACGATCATTGGACCAAACTTGACAGACCACCACTTCAGCCCCCAGAAATGCTAAATTAAGCCCATATGGGGCCCATTCCTACACACTCCTCGGTAAGTGCAAAGTAGCCATTTCTATCGAGTCTGAGACTATCGCAATGATTTTTTATGTGTTGCCAAATGCTAAAGATGCAGGCATGGAATCACTGCTAGGGCGCACTTTCAAAAACTAGACTCACTGCAATGTTGATTATGAGTGGCAGTGCATCCACCTCGCAATAGGCAACATTCGCATTGTCACAGCTTTCAGCAAGGGCTGCGCGACTTCATCACCATCCGCAAAGCCACCGATAGAATTCTCCATGACCAAATCTACGGAGGGGGGTAGTGCGCGGCCACCACCTTCCAGAATTCAAGAATCATAGCCCACAGTAGCAAAATATCAGGCTCAATAGCCTAGATTTCAATGGAAGCCCAAACAGCCACAACCGCCGCCTAGAAGTCGACACTCCTATCCTCGTAGGACCAAAAACTCTAACCCTAGGAGGCCAAGATGTAGTAACAGAAAGCACCGCATGATCAAGCAACGATGGGTCCCCAAAGCCCTCTTACGTGCGCAAGGCTACTACGAGGAAACTACTTGGCTATGGATCCCTAAGGCCCACACGGCCAAAGGCACCATTCATACACCGCCCTCAAGCTTGATCAAGCCACATCCCATAAACCCTCAAACCCACAAGCCACAGTGCTCTCTTGAACCATAGCCATCTGCCTCATCCACGCCTAGACCCAAGGGAGTCCCACAAGTCTACCGGCCCAAACCGCAGGCTCCGTCACAAGAGTCATCACCTATCGAAGTCAATCCGCCTCCCCAACTCCAACCTGAATTCAGCAGCTGTCCACCATGGCTGCTCCCAATCCACTCAACATCCAAACGGCCCAACCACAAACTCACAAACCCTCCCAAGTGCCCATCTTCGTTGTCAAAAGTTCTTGTTCTGTCAAACCTCAACCACCTGTCGGCCTTACGCCCTCCTATGAACAAAAATCCTTTCTAGCGCTAGCTGTTGACCTTGCTGAGAACACCGGGGATGACGTGGTGGAATGCATTAAACGACTCGATGCCATCTTTGTGTCGCTAGCCCTCAGCTATGACCACTTGGACTTAGGTCTATTGGAAGAACCCTTTGCAATGGAAGTGTGCAATATGCCTTGCTCTTGGGAGACCTTTGAATTCACATTTGCAAAAGCTTCTCACTCTGCTCTGCTAAGTTGCTCAATAGCGAGATCTCCAAAGAGCAAGCCATTAAACAACGTCTCATCACATCCTACAATCAATGAACCACTTCTGCTATCACTAATCACGAAATCATAGAGTTATCCAAGCTCGCTGATACTGACTCCACGTTTTTGAAGCATTGGTACACCCTTAGGCTGCAATGGCAAGTTGAGGGGTGCCACATAATGACCAACGCTGAGTAGCGCCACGCAATCAAAACATCAGAGTACGATCCCACTTACATCGTGCCAACCTCGTATCAAGTATTAACCACTCTTCGTGGCCGACCCATGGAAGAGCACATCAAGGGGCATCCCTACCTTGAGCGCCTCTTAACAGAGGAAGAACTCCACATTACTAGTTGTGTCGATTTTGGCGATCTCCTAACTGATGTTCAGACATACATCACGCACGTGGGTATCCGTCCGTTCGAATTAGACCGTGAAGCACAGCTAGAGTACAACCCCAACTTCTATGCTTGGCTCCTGCGCAAATAGACCGATGCTCTTTATGCTGAATGCCCTTGTCCTCTCAACCTCCAATCCTAGGACGGATTCTTCTCGTTCCAAAGGGGGAGGGGGTAAGGTGGAATTTAAAAAGTGAACCAAGTATGAAATGTCAATAAAAGTTGAAATGCAATGGTAAAATGTAATGGTAAAAGTCTGAAAAGAAAAGTTAAGGCTATACTCAAAATATTTCAGATCAATAAAATCTGCTACGCTTTTCTTCTTTCAGCAAGTTTCTTGTCAAAAAGCACTAATAGTGGAAATGGCTGAACTTGCAGGCATCTATCATGGCAAGCCAAGACAAGGTCAGCAAGCTCCCCTTCTCGGAGGAGGAGCAAGCGAAGTACGGGCTCACGGTGGAGACTAGAGCCTTTAGCCAGCTATCACATCGTCAACCTTGAAGATGTGGCCATCGAAGAGCCAGCAGTGCGCCAGATTATAGACCAGTGACATTTGCAGAAATACCTAGAAGCAGTGGGCCAGAGGGTGGATACACCCAGTGCGCCGACTTTTTGCGTACCTTTAATAGAAAAAGAGGCACCATCACGGTGTGTGAGAATGAAGCCACCCGGCAAGTACAGATTGAGCTGACCCCGGAATATGTGGAGAGGGCACTTGGGCTGCCAAATAAAGTGGAAAGAAAGCCGAAGAGGGACGTCTACGCCATGTTGGGAATGGACAAGGTGAAGGTCCCCATACCAACGATGGGATTAGCTTGGCAGACATCCCAAACCCAGATATCCAACTGCAAGCAAAAATGGTGCACACTTTGTTCTCGAGCCAGAGGTACAACATCATAATGAGCCGAATCAACGTGCCTATGCTTGACAGCATTGCGACACAATCACTGGACGAGGTAAACCTGAACGGGTTTGTGAGGAGAACCATAGAGGCTTCAGCTAAGGCTCTAGCAATGGGAGGAAGAGCCGCTAGAGGAGAATCCCCATCGTCCAGATCAAAACGCAAGGCATCGTCCTCCAAGGCCTCAACCATAGGGTTTGGAGGCGTCCTTACTGCCATAATCCGAGAAGCACTAGGGAAAGGACGGGAAGAAAAAGATAAGAAGGGAGACGAAGAAGGAAGTGACGAGTCACCATCACAATCCCCACCTCACACAGAAGAACAGCACAGGTCTTCAAATGAAGCAGAGACTGACAAAGACGAAGAGGGAGAGTCCCGGGGCAGCCCACAGAGGCACACAGAACAAAGAACGAAAGCCCTGCATGGAAAGAGGGAAGAAGAGCGCAAGAAAAAATAAAAAGAAGATCTGGAGAGGGCTCGGAGGGAGTCGCTCAGGGATGAGGAGGAGAGAAAAAAGAAGAAGCAAGAGGAGGAAAGATTAGCTAAGATGGAATCAAAGAAGGCAGAGGAGGAGAGGAAGAAGACTGAAGAGGAGTTGAGAAGAAAGGAAGAGGAAGAAATAGCACTGGCCACCCGTTGCTCCATTAAGGAGTAGCACAAAAGAGATGAGGAGGGTGCAAAGAGCCCACACAGAACAGAAGCACCTGGTCCCAGTACTAGTGTGCCGAAAATCACACCCTCGCCCCTAGTAGAAGGAAAAGGCAAAGAACCAATGGCGCCAATCCCCCCTCTCTTTGTACCTACCACATCAAGCACTCTCATCACGACAACGCCCACTACCACCGCCACCCAAGGCTCCACTCCCAAGGTCTATCTCAGCAATGACTTGGAGTGGGTGCAGTTTTTGGTTGACAAGCAGATGGGCCAAGGAGGAGGAGAGGTCATGCCCTCTGCACCCGGAACTAAGAGACCTATAGCTGCTGATGCAAAATCGCAAAGGGATCCAAAGAGACAAAAAACAAAAACTTCCACCACCTCCGTCCCCACAACAGGCATGCCAGCACAAGAATATGATGAATACGTGAAGAAGCTGCTAGCTCAGTTGGAAAAGGCGAAGGAAGAGAAGAAAGCAACGACTATTGACTTGGAAGCTGAGAAAGAGGCTAGAGCTGCCTTTCAGTTGGAAACAACGAGGCAGCTAGCCACAGCTCAGAGAGAACTACATGAGCTGAAAGGGCAGCTCCAGGAAAAGGAGAATGCGGAAGCCAAGTATGAGACCAAGGCCAGTGAAGCCACCGAGGTCATGGCATCTTTAAGACGGCAAAATGATGAACTTGTAGGATTTTGCGAGGATATGCAGGCCCAGGGGGACAAGATCCAAAAGGCTGCGAATGACCTGGAGGTGGTACAAGAAGAGAGGGCTCGTAGGTATGAGCAAGAGATAGAAAAGTTAAAACAGGACCTGAGTGCGGAGCAAGAGAAATAGGTACGGCTGAAGAAGGACATGCAAGACCAAGAGCAGCGACTAACAGTGCTGGCTCAAAGGCAAGGCGAGAGTCTGGATGATATGAGAAAGAGGGCCGAGGAGTGGGCCACTCACAATGAAAGGCGGGTGAAGACTCTCGCCCAACGCCTAGGACAGCTGGAGAAAGATAAACTGATGGCGAAAAGCAGGGCAGATGCCATCTCCATGAGCTTCAATGCTCAACAACGTGCTTTCATGACCACCCTGCTGGACGTAACAGTGCCAGAAGACAACAAGACCATGGAAACAGCCTGCAAGAAACTAGGCATGGCACGCAGAGCACTAAAAGCAGGACTACAGTTGCCGGCTCGAATGACAAGAGCCAGCCCAAGAGTGGAAGAACAACGTAATTCACTACTAGAGGCAGGGCTATCTCCCTAGGAGATAGACTCATTGGGCTTCACAGCAGAGGCAGTGCAGCAAAAGCAATGACAAGAGGGGGATGAGACCAACTTCAATTTCAAAATGGGGCCTCAAGAGAAGGAGTTGGTCCATCCACCCCCTTCGCCACCACCAGAAGACCAGCCGCCCACTGACCCATCCGTAGAGAGAGCAGCTGCTCAAGAAGAAAGGCAAAGGAAGCTTATTGAAGAGGTCAGGGCTAGAGAGAGGGCTCGCCAGTGATAGCGGCCGTAGTGCCAATTCCGCCCACCCTAGAAGAGTGCCGTGCGCGCTTCCAAGCAGACATCACTGCCTGGGAGTAGCAGGAGCTGAAAAGACAACCCTATGACTTCGCTTTCAGCTTCTCCACGAACTTAAGAAGCGTTTTACCCATTAAAGTGGTGGACGGAGTCATAGGTGTCGTTGGAAGGCTAAGAGATAGGTGGTTGCTGAAAAGAGAGCAGCATCCGACTGCATGGAGCAATGTAGACAATGAATACTGGCAGAACAAGGTATTCAGACCGCCAAGATCTATGCCAGGATTCGAAACCCAGCCTCTGTCATAGGAGAAGGCTATGCTTGATGAATATGGACACTTGGATGACCTTTTGCAATGCACTCCCCTCCGAGCGTAATGATCCCACTCACATGCCGTACCCTCAGAGGATTGGAGTCGATTTTGACCGAAGTGCCCATGGAAGGTATGATTTCCCAATCATCTACAACCCTAATTGTACAAATTACGAGGGTGCTCTTACCTTCACCCCTAGCGATCTATGTAATGCCATTGTACACTTCCTAGACACATTCTCCTTTTGCCCTGACCCAGCATTTATCACCACTTGTAATTACCTTTGCCTACTTAGAATTCTCCTTAGGATAGATCCCACTCCGCAAGAGCGCAACTTACCCCCTCTCTTCTTCGATCCTAACATGATTGATCGTTGTGCCATGGCCTGTCTCATGATGCGAGCCATGCTCCTACCCTCGTTTTGTCTAGCCCTTTTAGAGGATATGAGCAATAGCCGATTTTCGACTTGTAATCATCCCTTCCTCTCCATCACCACACTCCAAACCCACCTCGATCTATGTAGGTATCTGCAAAGCCGACCCTTCCTTAATAAATCCTGCAAACCCCAACCTCCTTCCCAACATGATCAGAGTGAGCAACAGTAGCCATATCTTCCTTTGTAACTTCTTCCCTTATTAACAACTTAATTAAAAAAAAATATAAAAAAAAAAGAGAAGAAAAGAAAAGAAAAGAAGAGAAAAGAAAAGCAAAGAACATACAAAAAGAGAAAAGCTAAGAAAGAAAGGCAAAGCTGAAAGCATGACAACACAATCATTCACTTGTAGAAGCACTCAATCACCACATAAGCACTATCACTGCACCTAGGGGTCCTCAAGTTAGGCGTGCCTGGTGGCTTCGGTCGGCCGGCTCTGCTCCTAACCCCCTAGCCCCTTTTTCTCCCCCACTTCACCCTTAGGGCACATCAAGGGCAGGACATACTTAGGGAGGTAACACTCGCCTATGGTTAGACCTATCACCCTAAGCCACTTGCACCGCACCTCCCTTGGCACAAATGGGGTCCTCAAGTGTGGGGCATTACCCAAGCTTGCCTGCGGTTAGACCCACCTCCCCATTCCACTAGCATGAGCACAGTACACTAACACGGTACGGTAGACACTCCCCTTAGGTAGAGCATAGCACCTTCTCCTGTTAAGCATCACAAAAAGCAATAAACCACCAACTTCGGAGGCCTCGTCAACCACTCGCTATCCATTTAACTTCTCCAATAGCCAACCTTCCTCAGCTTCCACGAGCACCTGAATCTCCACGTGGCCCTCCCCTTTACATCATCATTTGTCCAATTGCCCACCACTCTGCAATAACATAGAAGTGCCATGGGACTGGCACCTGTCTAGGAGGGGGTAATGTTAACCCCGAGTCAAGATGGCGGAAAATGAAGGAAAAAGCAGAAAAAGCACGGAAAAAGAGCAAAGACACACAGGTGATCGCTAAAGCTAAGCCAGGACAAAAAGCGCAATTTTAAATGGAAGGCGCCTCAAAAACTTGGAAAACTCTTGTAAAAGAGTGCCAGGCTCCCTCCTGTGCCAATTGTAAAATATTAGACAGGTGTAGGCTGAAGGCATAATGCTAGAAGAGTAAAATGGAAAAAGGACCTTGCCACAATGGCCGATCATGTAAAAAAGGGGATGGGTGCCCATGGGATTTTAGGGCTTGTATATAAAGTTCAAAAAATGAATGGAAGCTCATTCTTTTGGTGTGCGGCAAAAGGAGTCTTCATCTTCTTCTCTTCTTCTCTTCTTCTTGCTTGTGTGTGCTCTTGAGAGAGGGAGTGTGAGAGTGTGTGGGAGTGAGGGATCAAGTGGGTGAAGCTCTTCACCATCTCCTCTTCTCTTCTCTTCTCTCGTACGTGCGGCTATGGAGGATGGAGCTTGGAGATGGAGGAGGTTTGAGGATGCTTGAGCTAGCATCAAGAATCGTGGAGCTACGGAGGTGTGCGAGGGAGGAGGCTACTCGCATCGGCATCAAGGTAAGCTCACTACTCTTGTAGGATCGACGGCGCGTTGGCTAGTTGAGAGATAGCCATTAGAGCTCGCTTGGAACGCTTGAAGCAATAAGCGGTCCATGGGTCTTGGCGGTTGAGCGAAAGCTCCCACAACCATGTGCCATGCAAAATGCAAATGTGGATGCCTCTTGTGCACAAAAATTTTGTTTTAAAACAAATCAGCAAAGCAAAGTGTAAAAAGCAGCCCTTCAATGATTTCCAATCTATTCGTTGTTGCTGCGTTGCAAGAGACTAGCACCGAGTTTCCTCGTGCTACTAGTCTCCTTAAACTTAAATTTTTATCGACCTATATGCTATACATAAATCAATTAAATCAGAATTTTATGTAATTCCAGTAATCTCTCACTTTTATAATCCCTTTTTCCCCTAATCAGTTAGGTTTTGCCACGTTGCATAGGTTCAGGGTTCATTTGTATGCCGTTTTTTCATATGAAAAGCAATAAAAACGCATTAAAACATTAAAAGAAGGATGAGATGAGGCTTAATCCTCATGCCTCAATCTTGCTACACATCCACAAATATTAATCATATTTTTTCCTAATTATTTATTGTGAAAAATTTTCCCATATATTTCTCTATTTATTCATATTTATTTCTTCAAAAATTATGAAAAATCAAATTGTGAGCTCTCACTGATCAAAAGCACTCAATCCCATTTTTATATTAATTTTTATTCCATGGGAACTCAAAACACTCACTAAAACCCTCAATTTTCATGATTTTTTCAAAAACGGCACTTTGCGGGTTTTACGTGTTTTGAGGAAAAACTATTATGTCATCAATTTTTTGGTTTTTTCTTTCATTTCAGAGATAATTTAGTATGTGCAACCAAGATCAATCATCGTCAATCATTTCCTTCAATTATCTTTCATCAAATAAAGAAAAAATCCACTTACTCATAGAAACTCGAATATTCAAGGCGCGTATCTCGAGATTAAGAGGCTGCTGGCACTTCCCTCTTGTTTCTAACATGCTCTCCAGCCTTGATCTACGTCCTCTAGCAATCCATCAACATTGTTTGCTTCAAAATCATCATCAACCCCCCCATCCCCTTCTCTCTTTCATTAATGCATATGAACAACCCACAAGAGGAGAGAGGAAGGAGGAGAGAGAAAGATCGAAAATCAAATTTTCATTCCCTTCATCATATTACACATGGTTACCATCAAAATCTCGCCCTCTTTGCATCTCCCTCCCTCTCTCTACATGATTGAGCATCCAAGAGGCACAAAAACCCCCAAAAAATGGGGCGTCAATAAAAAAATGCCCCCTCCCTACATCTCGACATGTTCTTGTATGTTTTCATCATTTAGAGTTTCATTTTATTTCATTTATAAAATGTCCATTTCAAAAAAACTACTTTCACACTACCAAGAGGGGTTTTCGGCCTGTTTGGGGGTGCAAACGGACTCCGATTCGCAATCCAACTGAACGATTGGCTTTGTGACATTAAAATCTATAAACTTGGCCCCTATCATGCACTTTTTGGCTCGTGGATCCACTGGGTGCTTTATAATGCCAAACCTTATGGGAATTAAATGGGGGGTCAAATGACCTCCAATCAATGAATCAAGACTTGCGTTGGATTCGTGACGTCGAAATGCACTAGGAAAACTCTAGTTTTGCCATCATCACCATTTTATTTTTCATGAAAATTGGCTCTTCAACACCTATCGGGCACTTTTCGGCTCTAAAAACGAGCTCCAACGCTTCAAAAACAAGTCCAAATTGGGTCCTAAAATCGAGCTCTCACTTAACTTCCTCAAAACATGAAAAATCAAGATGGTTGAAGTTTTGGTTCAACCATGTTCTAATGGTTCTAGCTCTGATTGGGTTGGTAAGACCTTTAGTGTTGAAGGAAATTATCTTTAATGACTTAAACATAAGGGCTTAATTTTTAGATTGTTTCCCCTTTTGTTTGGAGGACTTTGATTGAGCTTGTGGAGATGCAACACCTGTTCTAGAGTATCGCATTTGGAGATTGAATTGTTGTCGCTAGTGGTTGAGGATTTAGATTTGTTAAGATGTCTCAAGAGGAGAGATTCCTCATCCACTTGAGACATTCCTACCTCCTTAGGGGGTGTGTTTAGATCATAGTCATTGAATTCCCTATTAGAGTCATATTTTAAATCCCTAAAGAATTGCAAGCTATCAACAAAATCATCATCATATGATAATTCTAAGACATTGGGTTGTGGCGAAGGCTCATTGACTTTCTATTGTTTGTTAGATGGCTTCTGCTCAAGGTGTTCTTGAGATCCAAAGGACTCTAGATCTACAACATCCATGAGTAGAGAAGAAAACTTATCTTGCATTTTCTATTCATGCTATTTTGAAGTTGGTGAAAGTTGATTCCAAATGTTTTTCTCATGTTATTAACAATTTAAAACTCATCTTTGGTTGTAACTTGATTCATGGATTGTTTGGGGGATTCAAGGGGTCTAAGTTCAAGGAAATCTCCAATGAAATACCCTTGTTTGTAACATTTGAAGTAGGAGTTGGGGAGGTTCTTATAGACAACAAGCCAATCAAGCTCATGAGTCTCGAATTTGTCATAGATTTCTAAGATGCTAGGGAGATGTTGAGCTAGGTCAAGCTCAACCAATACTTGTGGGTGCCAATGAGGGTCCACAAAACTGTCCTAGCACTTTACCAATTGGTGAAGCAATTTGCTTCTTCAGAAAGGGGTGAAGATACATTGGTAAATCAAGTATCTCTATCTAGGGAGGGACTTTTATAGGTTTCTAACCATTTGGGTTGGAACCAATCTCCCACTTGAAGAGGGAGAGGGGAGAGTTCTAAATCATGCACTAGCCATGGCTCACGACCTTGAGCACAATGTCTTTGGACTCAATGTGAAATTTGAAGTAGTTGTTTGGTAGATATTGAGCTATTGGTACTTTTTCTCCCAACAATTCCCATTTAAAATTAATCTAGTTATGCATATATTCAATAGGGAGTGAGGTTTATGACAAAAACCTATGAGTGTATGATTAGCAAATAATAATTTCCAGTGGTCCATACCTTGGCATTGAATGGCAATAACTTTTCTAGTTGGTTTTTTTCTTGGGTCCATTGTCTAGAGGAGTTCCTAAGTTGATTGGCTTTCTTGACTGATGCTGGCTTGCTTGAGGATCTCCTAATTGAGCTGAGTAATCATTTCCTCATCTTGAATGATAGCCTACATCACTTGTTGAGAGTGGAAAAAGACTGAATTTTTGACTGATTTTTGTTTTTGAGGTCTGAATGATTGATTTTTGATAGATTTAGAGTGATGTATGGTTGTTAATGGAAGTATTTGAGAGTGTTTTAGATGATATTGATTATGTTTTGGAAGTTCATGATGACTTTTAGTGGAGATATGAAGCTCCGTGATGTTCTGGTAGGTTCTATTGAGGTTCTGATTTAGTTTTGTATACCTTCTATATAGCATCTGTTTTGTTCTAATTGTCTTCTGTATGAAGCATGGATTGATGATTGATGAAGATTGAGATCTTTTGAAAGCTTATTGAATAGTTTTTGATAGTTTGGAATGATTTGAGTATGAGTTATGAGGTTCTGATGACCTTCTGTAGACCTTCTGTAGAGCCTCTGTCTCTACTCTGTCTCTGTACTGTAACTGTACTGTAACTGTTCTGTAGACCTTCTGTAAGTGTTCTGTAGAATGTATGTGTGACTTTGGGAAAGTTTTCTAACCTTTGGAAAGGATGAATATAAGTTCAAAAGAGCTAAAACAAGTGGAAGACGCAGTTGCTGAAGACTGAAGAGAAGACTAAGTGACAGTGACAGTAGTGAGCTGTGAAAAGACACTGTAGTGGCTCTAGTGACTCTTCATATCAGACATACCTCTTGGGAGGTGCATCCACGACCTAAGAAGGATTATTGAGGGTTATTATGAGAGCATTGTAGTGAGGAGATGATGTACTATTGAGAGAGAGAGGGAGAGAGAGCCAGAGATAATCAATTCTATCAAAATAGTGTAACTGTATATGAGAGATTGAGAGAGAGAACTATGAAGACTTTTAAGATGAATAATATGTGATTTATTTCCATCCAAGGATGGTGTATTATTTTGTGTTCTTTGTTATATTGATGGATTCTATGAAGATGTTGAAGATTATGGTTGATTCTATCAAATCCGTGGGAGATATCTACTATGATGATGCGTGAAGCTTTGTTGTTTTCTTTGTTTTGATGATCAAAAGAATGAAATAAAAGCTTGTTGATGTTACAAGATAGATTTTCTTGCAAGAGAATTCCCTTTTTCTTGGTTTTCCTCTTAGGGCTCCATGTTTTTGGTGCGCAGCCTGGGAAACTTGTCATCAACAAGCACCAGAAGAGGCTGAAAATGAAGAAAATAGCATTGCCAAGAAGAGAAGAATTCAATGGATGTTTGCAAAGTTCCTTCTTCCACTGAAGAGTTGTAATTTCTCATAATCAAAGCCACTTTCCACAAGAACTTCATCCCACAATGGCGGAAACATATCACCATCATGATGCATGCTCTATGTGGTGGACTATTTCCTCTTCCTGTTGAAGCAGCAGAAACTTGCATCTTAGTGGCAAACTGTTTGGGAACAAATTGAAGAGCAGAAACAGAGAGAATGACCATCCATGGAAGATTTGGCATTCATTGAGAAGTTTTCAGACATCATCAAGTGGGAGATTGTGAAGAAGCTTCAGGAGTCGTGGTCTGTGGAGGTTCACAAAAATAAGAAGGAAAAGAGTTGGAATTTGTTCGTGGACGCTCAATAGCAAGATACATGGGATGCTTGGTGCACTAAGAATCTTCTGTTTTTCCAATTAGCAACCCACTGGAAATTGGTAGACAGAGTGGTTTTTTACAACATACACTGTTGAAACCCTCAGAAGTTAGCATTATTATAATGACGCAACAACGATCCTAAGAAGAATGAGTTTTGATACTTTCAGAACGGAATATCTCCCCCTCTGTAGTGGTTTGAAAGCCAAATTCAGAGATGTTGAAAAGAAGGAAGTAGAAGAGATGTTGGCCAGAGAATCCATCAAAGACTGAAGCCCTCTCTGATACTATCCGGTTGAGTCCAAACCAACTGGTTGAAGCCAACCCCCTGATGAATGACGCAATAAAGAGGCAAGCATTAGAACGAGTCCAGAGGTACGTGAGAAGAGAGAAGGCAAAAATCAAAGTTGAAAACGAGGTCACAGCAGAAGCCTCCTTTGATGCCTTAAAAGCACTCTTTACAGAAGTCCCCATGGCAACTCAAGGTCCCCTTCCTAGTCAGATTCATCCTGGAAATATTGATGACAGGCCAGCAAATGTAGTCCCATTGCCAGTTTTTAAGGGAGAGTACAATGAAGACACTGATCTTCATGTAGCAGAGTTTATGGTAGCATGTGTGGCTAACAATGCCAGAACCCCTGAGCATTGGTTCGCAATATTCCCCACCACTTCCAAGGGCACGACGTTTCAGTGGTATGAGAGACAAGCAGCAGGAACTTTTGGCACATGGGACGACCTGAAGTTGGCCTTCCTCACTAAATTCAGGCGTGAAGGTTTTGAAGAGTGGATGCGAGAGGAGTTCATGAACCTAAGTCAGTCCTCTGGAGAAAGAGTAGAAGCTTATGTCTCGCGAATGGAATCCATCCTGAAGAGATGGACTAACCATCATTTGAATGAAGGAATCCAAAAAGGAGTGTTTCTCAGGGGCCTACAACCAGAAGTTCACAAGCTCGTAGAATTGAGAAGACCAATCAATCTGCAAGCTACAGTGGAAGGTGCAAGATTGTAAGACGAAGTTGAAGCAAGGCTATCAATGACTCTAGGAAGAGGAGTCTTACCTCGTCCCATGCATGGAATGGTATACCCACCAAATGCAGTCCCAGGGACAGTTTCCTACCCCTATCCCCAGATGCAAATAGTGCCGCAATATAATGCACCTAATCCAGTGTGGTCATCGCAGACGATAGTGCCTCAAATGATGGTTTAACCACAACAACAGTGGCCTCAAACAATTTTTCCAATGGCGACTCAACAACAGTGGAACCCTACCAACTGGAATCAACAACCCCAAGTCTCAACAGGAGCTCTAAATCAGAGCCAGAACAGAGTACCTTCTGGATAGACCCAACCAGTTTATGCAGTAATTACAAATGCTTCCCAAAACCCTACTACAAGTACTTCAGGAGGTGAAAATCTAAAGGACTAATTATCCAACTCAGTTGCAAGTATCAAGAAAGAGCTTCTAGATGTGATTACAGAGCAGTTACAGATGCTGAAGGTGAATACTCCCAATATATCTACTCGTGCGGGAGCTGGAAGAGATGTGATGCGCTCTAATACATGGTGTGGAAAGTGTCATCAAGCGGGACATTTAGCCACTGAATGTACCCGAAAACCAACCATTACTGGAGCCTTATGTTCCTACTGTTTGTGGAAGAACCATACAGAGGATATTTGCTCTCTGAAAGAGATGCATGAACGAAGACAAAAGGATGAAAATGCAAGATTCAACTTGCTAGAATCCAAAATGAAAACACAGGATATTGGACCAAAGCCTAGAGAATTTTGTCCTAATTTTGGTCCAAGGAGGTTTTCCCTCTCAAAGTTACAGAGGACGAGAGTCTGGCGGTGGTCAGAGATCAAAGGTGGAATGTTATAGGTATGGAGAAAAGGGACATATCTCCCCAAATTGTCCAAACCCTAGACGATCTGTGGATTACAAGCCCTTATGCAATCAATGTAAAGGTGAAGGCCGCACTGCAAAGGACTGTCCCAGTCCAGCCCCTGTAAAGGCCAATGCCATTGATAGCCAACAGAAGGTACAAGAGCCTGCTTCCAATTTAGTTGTATTGGAAGTTGCCGCTATTACACGCACCAAGAAGAAAGAACCAGTGGTTTAGAATGAAAATAACTCTCCTACTAAGACTGTGAAGTTCAACCTACCTATAGAGGGATAGAGCAGTATAGAACAGAATAGTACAATACACAGCACTACAGTACCACAGAGAGTTACAGAGACAGTCCCAAAGATAGGACTAGAGGCTCAAGAGATAGATGATACAGAAGCACTTCCAAAAACAGAGGAAGTGCTGATGCTGCAATTACTAGAAGAAAAAGGAAAGATGAAAATGGGTGTAGCCCCCTTTCCCAGTAGGTTGGAGAAGCCTGTGGATCCTATCAAAGATTATGACTTGGTCAAAGACCTAGACACTTTTAAACCAAACTTAACATTCCGATAGTTATTGATATTATCTCCCAGCTGCCGAAAGAGATTCAAAAGCATCTTGACAAGAAGACATGGACTAAGGATCGCTCCTTCAACAGCGACCAAGACCAATAAGGCCCCGGAGCCTATAAAGGAAGTAGATGTGGCTAACGCCTTCCTAGATCCTGGAACCCCAGAGATTAGTGTATGGATAGAAGGATGCTTTATTTCAGATGCATTAATCGATGGAGGCTCATCAGTAAACATAATGACCGATGTGACAATGAAGGACTTAGGGTTGCAAGGAATTCAACCTACACAGTGGCTTATCAGATTGGCAAACCAAAGCAGAGTCAAACCGTTGGGCATCCTCCCATACGTAAAAACAACCCTTGCAGGAAGAGACTATTGGCTGACATATTTGGTGGTCAAACCAAATTCTTATGGGACCTCATACACTCTGCTATTGGGAAGACCTTGGCTCAAAGAAACCCAAACCCTAGGCAGAGGATCCAACAAAGTGGTGTTAAATATGTATGGATCGCAAAAAGGCAATGGATCCACATCCATTAAAGTCATAACTGACTCCTCCAACGAGGTAACAGATGGTACATCAGGAGATGAAGAAATTGTTAAGCAAATCTTTCCTAAGAAAACAAAGGCACAGTCCCTAACAGTGGGCACTGTAAGCCAACTGCCACGGGATGTGAAATCCTTGTCCATGGGTAAATACCTCCTGTCTCAACTAGAATTAACTTCGGGAATCGCCTTTGACAGTGAAATAGAAGCATGGATGTATTGTTCTCCCTGTTACATGACAATCGCAGAGACAGAGCAGAGACATTACAATTACAAAGCAGAGATAGTACAGAGGCAGAGCAGATGTAGAGCGGCTATAGAACAGAGACAGAGCGGATACAGAGACAATTACAGAGATAGTAACAGATACCAAGCCAGAGCCAAAAGCAGAGTTAGAAGCTGTAACAGAAGCAGAAGCAGATGCAGAAGCAGAAGATCCGTTCTTCTCCTACAGAGCCTCTACAGAAGCAGAGACAGAGCCTCCAGAGAAAGAGGATGAAAATGATGAGGAAGAAAATGAAGTAGGCTATGAAAGTGCAGATGAAGAATTCCCTTTGATAGAGGATGATCTTGTTGATGTCCCTACCGAGACCGAAGATCTCAGGGTACTGGATGGAATGACTATAGTTCCGTTTGGGTTGATCAATGGACTACAAAGTATGCAAAATTTGTATAAGCAATGGATTAAAAGCATAAACATTAAGTTCACCAGTGGCTCCTGTCGCCCTGACCATTCAATCCAGAGAAAAGATGATGATGATGCTCCTTGTCAACAAAATCTAGAGCCGTCAGAGCCCCGGCCTCTAGCAGGTCTGCGCTATGTGACATTTCTAGATGCATCCTCTGAAGATAAATCCCTAAGTCCAAAAGAAATCACCACTCACACAGAAGCAAACAAAGTTCTGATACCCTTCCAGCAACCTCAACAGACGAATGAGTCATCTGTTCAAAAGGATGACACTGGTTCTAGCGGAACATCAGATGAGGATACTACTCTCTTGAAAGAGTCAAACCTCTATCCAAAAGCAATCAATGGGACATTTATCCGTGAAGTGGAAGGTGAAAGACAAGTAACGTCCTTGGATACTGACGGTACTGAACGTCACCTGAAAGTGGGTCTCAATCTTCCGGAAGAAGAACTAATGGTCCTGCGAGACCTACTCAAGGAGAACTTAGATGTGTTTTCTTGGTCATATAAAGACCTAAAGGGGATTGATCCCACAGTATGCCAACATCACATTGATCTAGAGCCTAATGCCAAACCTGTAAGGCAAAGACAAAGGCACATGAATCCTAATTATTCTGCTCTGGTGAAGGCCGAATTATTGAAACTTCTTGAAGCAAAGTTCATCTATCCCGTGGCTAACAATGAATGGGTTTCGCCCATTGTAGTAGTACCCAAGAAGAATGGGAAACTTCAAATATGTGTCGACTTCCAAAATCTCAGTTCGAAGACAAAGAAGGATCATTTCCCGATCCCTTTTACAGACCAACTGTTGGACACAGTGGCAGGCCATGAGTTGTATTCCCTGTTGGATGGATTCAGCGGACATAACCAAGTCCAAATCGCAGAAGAGGGCCAATCTAAAACAACCTTCACCACAGAATGGGGGACCTATGCCTATAGAGTGATGCCATTTGGGCTATGTAATGCTCCTGCCACCTTCCAACGAGTAATGATGGCTACCTTCCAAAATCATTTGTATGATTTCATTGAGGTGTATCTTGATGACTTTTGTGTCTATAGCTTGATCCGAGAGCACTGGGGACACCTAGAGCAATGTTTTGACAGATGCCGAGAATATGGGATTTCTCTCAACCCCGACAAATGTGTCTTTGGCATCTCCTCAGGAGTTCTTCTAGGTCATATTGTCTTTGCACAAGGGATTGCAACAAACCCAGCAAAGATTGAAAAGATTGTCGCCTTAACATCACCAACAAACCTCAAGCAATTGAGAGGATTTCTTGGCCGTGTGGGCTATTACAGAAGATTTATTGCGCATTTTGCAACCAAGGCAGCCCCTCTGCACAAGCTTCTAAGGAGAGAAGTTGATTTCCTTTGGACGGATGACTGTGAAGAAGCCTTTAATACCCTAAAACAGTGCCTGATCCAAGCACCTATTTTACAACCTCCTGATTGGACGAAGGAGTTCCATGTGCACACAGATGCATCAGTTAAAGGGCTAGGTGCTGTCCTATGTCAAAAGGGCCCCTCTAAATTAGATCAACCGATATATTATGCAAGCCGAAAGGTCACTGAGAGGGAACGGAACTACACAGTGACAAAGCTTGAGTGCTTGGCAATGGTGTTTGCACTCCAGAAGTTTCGACACTATCTACTGTCAATGCATTTCAAGTTCTATGTGGATCATGAAGCTGTCAAGATTGTGGGAGAGAAGGAAGGAGTCTCACTTGTAGCTTTCTTGCTTGCACAATGGGGGAATACACACAAAGGTGGAGGCTGGAAACTATTTTCCTCTTCTTAGTTGTGTAAGCCAAATAGAACTCTCGTACAAAGAAATAGAAGAACCCTATATATGGGTCTCAAACCAAACTCAACTAACTAAGGTGGCATACTAACTGAGCCACGAACTAGAGTAGATAAGGATAGCTGTCATCTAGCTATTATTCATGGGCGATGTACCAACCGCATTTGCAACTAACAAGTCGGTGACATAAATGCACAACAGTCACCCTGGCATATCACAAGTGGAGCTCGATATCTCAACAGAAGCCCTGTCCTTCATGATGAACAAAGCAGATGCTAAAGGACGATTGATGAGATGGTTGCTACTATTCCAGGAGTTTGACTTTGAAGTGGTCACTAAGCCTGGCTGTTCCCATGTCCTAGCTGATCATCTCTCACGGATCCCTCAAACAGAAGAAGAGGAACAAGATGATCCAGACCTTCCTGATGCTTTCTTGTTTCTAGTTGAAACAGTTACTCCCTGGTATGGAGACATAGCCAATCTCTTAGCAACTCAACAGTATCCTCCTAGCATCTCAAGCCATGAGAAGAAGAAGCTTCTATTAGAATCAGCCCCCTACACTTTGCTAGCTGGTGCATTGTACAAGAAAGGCCCGCTACCACCACCGACTCCACCTCCTCTCCCTCCTCGGTCACCACCATCGACTCCACCATCTCCTGCTCCTTCTCCCTCCTCCCCCTCCTCCTCCTCCTCCCCCCACCACCTCCACCTCTTCCCCTTCCTCCTCCTCCTCCCCCCACCACCTCCATTTCTTCCCCCTCCTCCTCCTCCTCCCCCCACCACCTCCACCTCTTCCTCCTCCTCCCTCTCCTCCTCCCCCACCACCTAACTGCCAGGTTGGAAACTAACCTAACTTTGGTTAAACTAACCTAATTTTGGTTAAACTAACCTAACTTTAGTTCAATTAACTTACCTTTAGTTAACTTAACCCCACCTTAGTTAACCTACCTGACCTTAGTTAGTCACTAACCTAACTAGGGTTAGTTCCAACTAACCTAACTAGGGTTAGTCCCAACTAACCTAACTAGGGTTAGTCCCTACTAACCTAACTGTAGTTAGTCTCACTAACCTAACTCATGTTAGTTCCACCCCCCACTAACCTAATCTAGGGTTAGTTGACCCTAGTTAATTGACCCCTAGTTAGTTTCCACATTTACTAACTGAACCCTGGTTAGTTAGGACTTGACTAACTTAATTGACTAAACAACCTAGACTAACTTAATTGACTAACCAACCTAGACTAACTTAATTGACCTAACTAGCCTAGACTAACTCAGACTAATCTAATCAACCCTGACTAACCTAACTAGATCAGACTTGACTTACCCTGCCTTAACTGACTTGCCTAGACTAACCTAATTTAGTTGACCTTACTTACCCAACTAACCTGATTTACATCATTTAATTGATTTAGTTCATTTCAAAAATTCACTTAAATTCAAAAAAAATACCAAAAAAGTTCTAAAAATTCCCCCCTATTTTTGCAATTTTTTGGAATATTTGTAAGGTGGAAATTTAAACCAACAAAATTACAAAAAATTGAAAATTTGAAAATTCATTCAAAATTACATGAAAACTAGATAAAATTCATTTAAAATTAGTAAAAATCCAAAAATTAATTCAAAAAAATTCAAAAAAATTCCACCCACCCCTGCACTTTTTCCACTAATTTTTCACTTAAAATATTTCCATAAAAGGCAAAAATATTATTTGAAACAAAAAAAACCCTACTTTTCATACTACCCATCCTAAAAAATCATTTTAAATCCTACCAATCATCTGAAAATTCTAGTTGAATTTAGACATTTTCTACATGGCTAAAATTTCATTTTTTCCCTTGATCGCATATCCATGTGCTATATATCTTGATTTCATTATTATTATTATTATTAAAAACAAAAACAAAAACCAAAACAAAAACAAACCACAAATAATAACCAATTAAACAAACAAAAAACACAAATAAAACAAATTAACCACACCACACTATAAAAACAAAACAAACACACCTAAAATCCACAACAAAACACCATACAAAATTAAACAAATTAAAAATAAAATACAAATCAACAACCACACTAAGGTGTTTTCTTTTTGTTCAATCAGTGGTCTTTGATTTTGTTTGACTAGATTCATTGCTTTTGGGGAACTCCTCCGTGCGCCTTTTGGCCATTGCATACACACCCCTACCAGGTATTTATTTTGTGAGCTTTATTTATTTTCATTACTCCCTTAATCACAATTAATTGCTAAAATGAACTGTTTATTCACCCACATTTTCCACGCACATTCGCACTAAACACACAATTTAATAATTTAAAAAATTAACTAGCCGTTCACTTTGCACGTGCTACATGCGCTTAAGAGGCACTTTAATTGTTAATAAAAATGAACCAGCCGTCACAAAGAAGCACGTGCTGGCAAAAAAGCGCTCCACATCACTATTAATTTTTAATTAATAAATTTGCATTTAGAGACCCAGTCTGGGAATCATAGTCCGGGTTTCGATAAAGCACATTTTCACCTTAATGAATTGTAATTAAAATTTTAAGAAGGAATCGTCATTTTCTTATTAAGGTTTATAACCTAATAAAATGTCACCTATTGTTAATAATTTCTTAAAATGAACCCTTCATTAAAATAATCCCCCCTCACTGCACTTTTTTCCCTTTTTTAATACACCCGCTTCATGGGATGGGCGCATAAAAGTCTTTTAGTTGACACTGATGGTCCAGGTTATGGTCAAGTCTTGATGTACATTTTTCTGGTAGTCTAATTTGTCTATGTGTTAGATTACAGGTACGATGTGTAGTTCTTTCTTTCTTGCCTGATATGGGGATTTGGGTGCTTGAATGTTGCATCGCATGAAGTTTTCGGTCGCATATGTGTAAAGGTCATGCCGAATTTTTTCTAGGATGTGTATTGTCTGGGATGGTAAATGGGTTAGTTACATCTATGTATGTATGTGTCTCCTTCTTTTTGGATTGATTTCTTTTTTATACCCCATTTGGTTGTTTTGCAGGTATTCTTTGTGATTGTATGTGTTGTGGTGTGTGTGTTTTCCATCTGAATGGCGCCTCACGCTCCTCCCCCTGTCCAATATGTCCCGCTGGTTAGTAGGGATTACACTTCCCTACTAGCTTTTGAGCCTATAGCAAAAACAGGCCTTGCGACTTTCGTGGCTGCCTCATTCCCCTTGATTCCAGAAGATCCATCCATGTGTGATGAGTTCCTTGCCTCATACAGCAAGAAGTCGGGACTGATCCATGGTGCTTCCATGACATTGACACCCCGAGGGTTAGGGAAGGATTTGTCTCTTCCCTACAAAGGAGAGCCCTTTGTTATAGCTAGACAATTATTCTCCAACAATGAGATTTTGAAGCTGTTATTACAGAAGCAGACCAAGGAAATTCTCGATGTCAAGAAAGTGATCAACACTTCAGGAGTCTCCTTTTCCATGATCATTGATCCTGTGTGGAAGTTGGTCTGCCAGTTTCTCCAAGATAGGTTTATGCCTGCCAAAACACCATCCCATTACTTGTCCAAAGAGCTCTTTATAGCTTTCAGGATAGTGTTAAAAGGAGTGGCTATTGATTGGAGCACTTACCTACTCACAAAGATGGACCAACATTTCGTCAAAGTAACTAGGGGCAATGTCACAAATGTCACCTATGGATCCTACTTGTATGCTTTCATGACCTACTCAGGCTTAAAGAAGGGTGTCCTACCACCTTCTCCATCTGATCCAGTACCTCCTCCACGACCTTCAGAAGAGTCAAAACCTATTGATATAGAGGATCTGGATTCTCCTCCTCCCCTGGTCATTCAGCGAAAGTGCTTGAAGCGGGTGGCAGATAAAGCTCCTTCAGTTCTTCCTTCTATTACAATTCCTACTACATCTGGCAGTGACCTCCCTGCTTATCTCACATGTAACAACCTGTTCAGGGCACATCGAGAGGGTTCCTTGGAGATATCAGTCCCTTCACTGAACAGTCTAGTGTCGGGAGATACCATTCCATTCCTATGTAAAGATATCCAAAGTTCAATTGAACTTTCCATGATAGCCTATGTTCAACAGCTGTATGCTTCCTTTTATGAAGAACAGATGCAATCCAAAGTCCAGTTGCATAAGGCAACATCAGAGTTAGCCTCTGCTAAAGACACACTAGCAAATCTGTTTAAGCGGATGGAGCAACAAACCCAACTAATTGAGACCCAAAGAGAAGAGATATCTTCTTTGAAGATTCAGTTATAACAGAGGCTCAGTCAGAGGTCACTAAAATCTTAGAGGAGAAAGAGAGGATGTCTAAAGAAGTGCAAGAGTTTCACACTCTTTTAGATGCCAAACTCTCAGCCTTACAGACTGCTACTGACATAGTGGAATCACAAGCTTCCCAAATTAAGCAGTTGCAAGACCAACTAGCACAATCACGGTCTATTCCTCCAAGCCCCAATGTTCCTCTGATCCCTTCTCTCTCAAAGCAAGACTTGGTAGTTCTCCAAAGACATGCTACCTTGTGTCCTTTATTCCAAGATAAAGCGGAACGATTGCAATCCAGGATGGATCTGCTATGGTCTACATTTGAGCATTTCCAGGAATATGTTCCTCCCGACCATTCTTTCTTTGTCCACTATCAGTTTCAGAAGTTGGCCTTTTGCATGAAGCTTTCAACGATGGATCTTCCTCTTCCAGAGGATGGTTGGAGTGGGGCTTGGTCTCCTGAGTTGCTGAGACAGAAGTGGTTTGTATGGTGTTTGAAGATTCTATGACGATGGATACCATGTTGCTGTCATATATGTATCTACGGGGAGATCTGTTGATTCTAGATGAAGTAGATATGGCCTAGTATGTGGGAGACGTGGTTTTACAAGCTATTTTGTATGTCAACTATTTGGAGTTGCGAATAGATGACATGTTCCAGAGTTACTCTTCAAAAATGGCTACTTGCCCTGATAATTCATGGCACTCAATGATTGATTCTATGGTCCTGAATCAATGACAGAACACAGCTCCTACCTATGTACAGAGCACTAACCAATTGAGGGTGGATCTCTTAGCTCACCTTTCCAAAACTCATCCATTTGATTCAACCTTTTTTGATGCCTATCATAGAATATCTATTTTAGATCCCTCTATTCCTAGCCTACTGTACTACCAACAAATGGCTCACCGCTATGATACCTATCTTTCCCTTTATCAAACCAATTCAATAGCAATCTTACCCCTTCTTTTCCAACCTCAATCTTTTCCTCAAATTCCCATATTTACATATTGTTCTTTTATCGAAGATAGAGTATTTTCCCCTTCTCCACCATGCCCTTCTCTATCTATCCATGTACCTTCTACCTTTCCTATTTATCAATTAACACCTTTCCTAACTGATTCCCTAAAATTTTCAGCCACTCCTTCTTTAACTTATTCCTCCTTTTATGATTTTTCCTACCCATCTCTTCATCCTCTTTTACTTATTCCACTTCCATCTCCTACCACTTCTATTTCTCAACCCCCTCAGTTGGTTAGTGAATACGAAGGGTTTGATCAGTAGATTCCCAGAAGAAGAGGATGGAGCTCGACTGATTCTCTTACAGGACCTCAGATAAATTGGCCAATAATTCCAGGAGATTGGACTACTGCCAGTCAAGCATGCCAGAAGTACCGTCATTTTGCTCACCAATATTCACAATCTCTAGATCCTTCGGTGAGATTAACAGCTCATTTTGCTTGGTATCTAGCATACATGCATAGGCATTCCTATAATGATCAAAAGGCCATTCCAAAACTTTGTATGAATGTCAATGTGAACATTGATTCCCACCAATTGGATGTCCTGTATTTTCATGCCCTATGTCTACCTAGCAGATACGTTGTTTTGCTAGAAAAGATGTGTTGCTTGCAATTTTTTCAAAATCCTCCAAAGACATTTGTAGATGAGTCCTTCTCCATGGATCGTTTTCAAAACCACTAAGCCTTTAAAAGGGATCATCTTCATTGATGCCTTTGCAATGTATTTTTGATGATTCTTAATGATATATATCTCTTTTTGGAGGTGTCATTCAGATGGTTGTGTTAGTGTTTGTGTGTGTGTTGTAATAATTGTATGTGATGAGTTCGTGCTGATTGAGAATAATTTGTTCGAGAGCTCTTTTCAACTGATTGACGGTGGATGGAAAGTCTATGGTGGAAAGCTGAAGAGAACCTCTTATATCCTTTACAAATTTGTTATGGCTTTTTAAATGATTAATCAGAAGAGTTAATGAATAACAGAAGTTTTCCTTTAGTAGTATTTTTTATCAGATACAGGTGATAAGTTGGGGTCGTGGGTAAGCAAGATTATTGAAGATCTTAAGGAAGATAAAATAGAGCTCTTTAATGAACTTATATTCTTCTTTTACTTAGGTCGCGAGGACGCTTCCTTTCTAAGTGTGGGGATATGTTGAGAGTGGAAAAAGACTGAATTTTTGACTGATTTTTGTTGTTTTTGAGGTCTGAATGATTGATTTTTGATAGATTTAGAGTGATGTATGGTTGTTAATGGAAGTATTTGAGAGTGTTTTGGATTATATTAATTATGTTTTGGAAGTTCATGATGACTTTTAGTGGAGATATGAAGCTCCATGATGTTCCGGTAGGTTCTATTGAGGTTTTGATTTGGTTTTGTATACCTTCTGTATAGCTTCTATTTTGTTCTGATTGTCTTCTGTATGAAGCATGGATTGATGATTGATGAAGATTGAGATCTTTTAAAGCTTATTGAATATTTTTTGATAGTTTGGAATGATTTGAGTATGAGTTATGAGGTTCTGATAACCTTCTGTAGAGCCTCTATCTCTGCTCTGTCTCTGTGCTGTAACTGTACCGTAACTGTTTTGTAGACCTTCTGTAAGTGTTCTATAGAATGTATGTATGACTTTTGAAAAGTTTTCTAACCTTTGGAAAGGATGAATCTAAGTTTAAAAGAGCTAAAACAAGTGGAAGACGTAGATGTTGAAGACTGAAGAGAAGACTAAGTGACAGTGACAGTAGTGAGCTGTGAAAAGACACTGTAGTGGCTCTAGTGACTCTTCATATCAGACATACCTCTTGGGAGGTGCATTCACGACCTAAGAAGGATTATTGAGGGTTATTATGAGAGCATTGTAGTGAGAAGATGATGAATTATTGAGAGAGAGAGGGAGAGAGAGCCAGAGATAGTCAATTCTATCAAAACAGTGTAACTGTATATGAGAGATTGAGAGAGAGAACTATGAAGACTTTGAAGATGAATAATATGTGATTGATTTCCATTCAAATATGGTTTATTATTTTGTATTCTTTGTTATATTTATGGATTCTATGAAGATGTTGAAGATTATGGTTGATTCTATCAAATCCGTGGGAGATATCTACTATGATGCTGGGTGAAGATTTGCTGTTTTCTTTGTTTTGATGATCAAAAGAATGAAATAAAAGCTTGTTGATGTTACAAGATAGATTTTCTTGCAAGAGAATTCTTTTTTCCTTGGTGTTCCTCTTGGAGATCCATCACTTATATGGCATTCATTTCTTTTTCCTTTCCTTGACTCACCAAACCATTACTTCCTTTACCATGGCTATTGCTAGCTCTTGGAGTATCTAGGACGGGAGCTCCTTAGAGACCACCTCCCTTGTGGAGACTGGAGAAGTGATGTTTTGCCAAAGTAGCCCGTAAGTTGATGTTAAAATATTTAGAAAATCTTGGCTATCTTTAGGTGGTCCATTGAAGCCATTATTCTAGAGCAAATCAAGGATGAGGTGTTGGAAAGCAAGGTTGGAAACCATGGCCAAATAACTTTTCCTTAAAAATTTAGAAGAGGGGACATCAATAGACTCACCATTAGTTAAAGGGACAAAAATAATCATGATGTTAATAGGTAATGAGAAAAAAAAGTAGATCTTGGTAATGAAGAACTTCTATGGTGGTGGCATGATGCATGGGGAGTGATGGAGGAGCATTAGAATCCACTCCATGAAAGTTTTTGAGAGGGGGATTTTGTGGCACATCAAGAAGTGTACAATATACAAGAGATGATTACACTTTAGACATGTATTGAGTATCCACTTGGCCAATTCCGGCCTAGCCTTCAATGGGAACTACCAATTCCCCCTAGTGGATTTGGCAAACTTGATATGATGAACTTATAGTGCACATTGGTCATAGTTCCATATATATGTCTATCCCTCTAGTTCTAGAAAGCGGATCTTTAGCACATGACAAAAAATATGGTTTTTATATATCTATTCCTAGGCTAGTACTAAGGGCCCACTTGCACATGAGGCTAGTGTAGTAGGCGAGTAAATCTTACGCCCCCCACTAATCCTCTTGTTGCACCCTTTTCATTCTAGGGGAGCAAGGTTACACCAGCCTACAATTGGCTCTACTAACAAGTCCCCCTTTTTAAGGGGTGCTAATGTAGCATTACTGGGGCTAATAGCATCGAAGACTTATCATTGGGTGTTCAAGACTCACACACTTTGAATTTAACAGCTAGATGCACTTTAGCCAATTAGTTATGACCTCATATATATCAACCCATACTAGCACTCCCACTAGGACCATTGGAGAGCCTTAACTTGCCGATACCCCATTTGTTATAATCTATTTAACTTATAATTGATGAATGTCCCAAAGCTAAAAACCAACCCTACATGGCATCCATATAATGATTATGAACCTAAGAAGTTAAAAATTGCTACTTGCTTCCACATCCACAATCTAGTTAAAAACTATGTGTCTTTTTGTAGAAAGGGGATGAAGAAGGAGTGCTTGACAGAACATGTGGGCCTTATATATATATATATATATATATATATATATATATATATATATATATATATATATATATATATATATATATATATATATATATATATCCTGTAGTTTGTGCATGGGTGTATTGTATGGATGTACACTAGGTGAATACCTTTAACCCATCTCTCTCCCAAGGTCCATTTCCTTCTTTTTGCATGCATGTGGGTCCACACAAGTGGGTAGATACACTCTCTCATCTCCTCTCTCTCTCTCTCTCTCTCTCTCTCTCTCTCTCTCTCTCTCTCTCTCTCTCTCTCTCTCTCTCTCTCTCTCTCTCTCTCTCTCTCTCTCTCTCTCTCTCTCTCTCTCTCTCTCTCTCTCTCTCTCTCTCTCAAAACAATGGATCCTGGGACTTAAGAATATTGGCTTCATCCCACTCTTTCTTTTGTTCTTTTACACAACCTCCTTATTATAAAGCTATCATTAAACCCTACCCTTTGCAATCCTACCCTTTTGGTATTGATGGTGCAGTACATCCCTACATTAGGTAGCGACACTTTGAAGGTGGTGGCACAAACAGAGAAGCAATAATCAAGGATATGCACTCAATTTTGGTAGATATGAGGATGTAAGCTACAATGCCCACAATATTCTCCCTACCATTTTTTGTGTGCCCAATGCAAGCATGCACCTTGGCATTCATTTTCAATGCTTTTTGGACAACATAGGTGCATCCCATCCAAGTCAGCAACCTCAAGGTTGTCCACATCCAGATCCTACCACTCCAACAGTATAAACCATTACATGAGAAATTCCATGAGATATTGCGCTTAAGCTCTTCTAGATCCAATGCAAAGGATTACTTCACTAGTCTGTTGACTAGTATACCTATTACTTCTCTTGTTGTTATAGCTTTCCTAGCTTGATTCAAAGTATAACTACTTTCCATGGTTAGCTATTGCAATAGCACTAACATTAGGTTGCAAAATTGTTTCACCAAATTGAGAAGAGGATGTGATGGTGATCAGTGCTTGCTTAGAAGAAGATGATGACGATGATTATGATGACGAAACACCAATAGCAAGCAAAGAAAAATGATGAAGAGAAGAAAGAATAATTTTTTAGAAGTTCTCCTACAAGAAAAGAAAAGGGATAAAGAGAAAAAAGAAAAAATTTTGAGTAAGTTCTCTTGTACACAGCGTTATATGGAGGATGCTACCAAATTGGGAAGGCAAATTTATAATTGAAATAGCTGTGTGTGTGTGTGTTAACCCTTGGAAGACCAAGACAGAAATTTTTAGAAAATCAGAAGTTGAATACAGTCCCAAGGCAAGAAGAAGACAAAGGACAAAGACGCACTAAGGAAAATTAGAAGGCATAAAGTGCACAAAAATTTTCTAAATGTAAGAGGGAGGCACACAAGAATAAGTGCACCGTAATATTTCTGCAAAATGAGCACCATACGCATCGTAATTTATTTTGTAAAAGAGCATCGGGCTCTCTCCCATGCAAGTTGTAAAGAATAAGAGGCATATATTAAGGCCAATTCTAATGTAAAGGAGGAGCAAAAAGAGTGAAGGAATGGACAAATGCTAGACCAAAAAGGGGATGGCTGCCCAAGGAGGAGATAAGGCATGTATAAAAGTCAAAAAGTGAATGAAGAAGCTAATTCTTGGTATATGGCCAAACTTGCTATCTTCTTTCTTCTTGCTCTTGCTTCATTCTTATATGTATGAGAGAGGGAGTGAGAGAGAGAGAGTGTGAGGGACCGTGGAGAAGCTCTTCTTCTCCTCTCATTATCATCATCTTCTTCTCTTCTCCTTTCTCGCACATATGTCTATGGAGCTTGAAGCTTGGAGCTTGGAGATGGAGCTTGCTTGAAAGCACATCTTGGATCATGGAGCTACCAATGGATACATGGGAGGAGGAAACCCAATCATATTTAAAGGTAAGCTTACTATATTTGTGTGTGGGAGAGTGCGTACAGCCATGTGAGAGGTAGCCATTCCTCTCAACTTGAAACACTTGAAGCAATAAGTGGACCATGGGTCTTAGCAGTGTGCTCGCAAGAGCCATGACATTTTGGCTCTATTGGTAGGACCAATGGATTCAAGCTTGAGTCTTTATGCGCTCAAAATCGATTGATGGAATAGGAGTTTGTCTCCAAAACAATGCTTGGTTTAGGTACAAAGTGAGAGATTTTGAGGATGTTCGATCTTCTTTGTTTGATAATTTAGATGTGGAAGGTTTAAGAGCACTAGTTAGATCAATGTTTTGTGATTTTACATTAGTAGAATATATTAAGGTTAGGGAAATAAGGAGAAAAGGAGGAAAAGATAAGTCTTTGCAAAAATAACTAAGAAACAAGGGAACATAGAAGGAAGGAAAAAAAGATTTTTTATGCTTGGGAAGAAAAATAGATAGTACGGTAAGAAAGAGAGAAACAAAAGGTGAGAAAGGGGAAGAGAGAGCTCATTTGGACACTGTGAGATTGAGAGAGAGAGCTACAAGTCAAGAGGCAGTTGCAGCAACAATCCTTGATATCATCACATTCATATGCTCTAAGTCTCATTTGGACACTATGAGATTGAGAGAGAGAGCTACAGGTCAAGAGGCAGTTGCAACAACAATCCTTGATATCATCACATTCATATGCTCTAAGTCTCATTTGCGCACCACGAGATTGAGAGAGAGAGAGCTATTAAGAAAGAGAGAGAGAGCTATAGGTCAAGAGGTAGCAGCAATAGCAATCATTAGTATCATCGCATTAGTATTCTCTAGGTATATTGTGAGACTCCCCTCATGTTTATTACATGAAGTCAAAACCCAGGGTGCATAAAAAGGCTATGCATTAAATCATTCCAATTAATTTTGCATCATTTGTACTTTTTCAGCAACGATCCACATGTCTCGGACAGTCGAATTCTCATCACAGACTTGAACATCCAAGCAACCTAAGTCCACTTGGACACTTGGACTTAGACCACTATTTGGGCCTCAAATAGCCAACCCTCAGGCTTCGGATGACTGACTCGAACACTTAAACGAGCACCCCTCATTCAAGTCTGAGTCTAACCACTTAGATGGATACAAAGCCCATTCGGATGGCCAAATCAAGGACTCAAATGGGTTGTCTTGAACAAAATTTTTGACCATTTTTTACCACTCCAAGACCTTCTAGGGCCAACATCTAGCTACCTAGTAATCCATGTTGGGATCTCAGACACCTACAAATGAGACCATACAGCTGATTGTCACCAAAACCTTAACCTAGAAGTCTAGGAGTGACTGAAATTACCGACCCGGTTGCTTGTCCTTGGTAGAAACTCAAAGTGACTGCCTAGGCTGATAGACCACCTATCAAAACCCATGAGGGACTCAAAATCGAATGTTAGGAGTAATCATGATTTGTGTGAAAGAGCTACAATTGCATGAAATTAATTGGTTGTGATTGAGTTCTTCAAATATTACATCTTGCATCATAGACATTTAAGTGTATGTGAAAACTCAAAATCTTAATTTTCCACAACTCACATCAAGTGGTATTGCTCAAGCTTGTGAGTGTGTACACTGATAGATTGATTGGATTAACAAGGAATGCGCTAAAGGGGATTAATCCAAGAAACAAACCCACCAGTAGGAGTGCACCCCAGGAGACCGGATAAGTGACCCAAGACACCAAAAACAAAGGTTTGGGGAAGATCGTTAACCATCACACTACTGAGGGAATGATGGACTAACCAAGACTAGAGACACATCTTTAGTGAGCCTAATCAATCTCATAGAAATACTAGTGGTTTAGGAGACAACCACCTGTTGAGATATCGAGCTCCACTCGTGATATGCCAGGGTGACCGTTGTGCATTTATGTCACCGACGTGTCAGTTGTAGATGCGGTTGGTATACCGCTCATGAATAATAGCTAGATGACAGCTATCCTTATCTACTCTAGTTCATGGCTTAGTTAGTATGCCACCTTAGTTAGTTGAGTTTGGTTTGAGACCCATATATAGGGTTCTTCTATTTCTTTGTACTAGAGCTCTTTTGGCTTACACAACTAAGAAGAGGAAAACTGTTTTCAGCCTCCACCTCTGTGTGTATTCCCCCATTGTGCAAGCAAGAAAGCTACAAGTGAGACTCCTTCCTTCTCTCCCACAATCTTGACACCACCATGGTAGGTACACTATCTCAAATGAGAATTACCTCAACCTCGACCTTGATCTTAATGTAGTAGGGTACCCAAATGACATCTAGCAACTTATCACATAGTATGACCAATAGACAAGGATAGCACATCATGGAAGACCCACAACCAATATCATAGTCAATCTTGATGAGGAGAGGAGCCTAGGAAGGAATGCACTGTAGCACATAACGAGCTATAGCCAAGAGTACCTGCTACAAGACATGTCATAGACACGGACCATGCAGCCAAAAAGAAGCAGAGAAAAACCAAGGGAGCCCAAGTCAAAAAGTGAGTGAAGAAGCTCATTCTGCCTAGGCAAGAAAAATGGAGGAGAAGGCAAGCTCAGAAGAAACATGAGAGAGCACTAAATATTCTAGCAAGGTGCTCTCAAGGATGAAGGATGCTCTCTCAAGGATGAACGAGAGCCTCTGAGGACTCTCGCAAAGGAAAGTGCACGGCACAATGTAATTCATTTTATAAGAGTGCCAAGCTCCCACCTATGCAAGTTGTAAAGTCTAAACAGACTTAGGTGAAGGGATAAGGAAACTAGAAGGGAATAGGAAAACAGGACCTTGGCAAGATGCCCAATCATGTAAAAAAGGGGATGGGTGCCCAAGGGATTTAGGGCTTGTATATAAACTTGAAAAGTGAATGAGGAGCTCATTCTTTTGGTGTGTGGAAAAAGTGGTCTCTTCTTCTCTCCTTCTTGCTTTCTCGTGTGTGCTTGAGAGAGGGAGTGTGAGGGAGTGAGCATGTGAGAGTGAGGGATCTTGGAGAAGAAACTCTCCATCATCTCCTCTCTTCTTCTTCTTCTTCTTCTTCTTCTTCATCATCATTTTCATCTTCTTCTTTTTCTTCTTCTTCTCTTCTCTTCTCTTATCTCATGCGCAGCTATGGAGAATGGAGCTTGAAGGAGGAGGATTAAGGTTTCTTGAGCTCACATCTCAAATCACGGAGCTACTGGCTTGCTTGAGGGAGAATGCTAATCATTCATGTATCAAGGTAAGCTCACTACACCCCCGTAGGATCAAAGGTGTGTCAGCTAGGTAAGAGATAGCCATTTGTGCTTGCTTGAAACACTTGAAGCAATAATCGGTCCATGGGTCTTGGCGGTTGAGCGTGAGCTTCCACTACATTTTGATTCCCTTGCTAGATCAACAAATTTAGGCTTGAGCACTTGCATGCCTCAAATCGAGCGTTGAAGTAGGGTTGCATCCCCAAATTGGTGCTTGATATAGGTAGGAGATTTGGGGTTTTTAATCTTCAAAACAAGTAAGTATTTTGGGTTTTTGATGAGTAGACAAGTAGGATGAATCATTTCAGCATTTGGGTTTTGATTTTTGTTGCATTCAGAGTAGGATAAGCTTAAGAAATTGAAGCAAATGGACTTAGGATTTTTTCTATAAATAGGCCCAAAACAGGGCAAAAACATGGGGAATTTGGACTTGCAATCCATTGACAAGGCATTAGCACTAAAAGGGAGCACTGGGCATTACAACAAAGGTTTAAGACCCAAGGAAGGGGGTCGAAGGCTCACTTTTAGCTTCTATATATATATATATATATATATATATAAAGAGAGAGAGAGAGAGAAGAGAAGTCCAGGGCCAAAGAAACGGATCGATCAACTTATGCTAGTGTTTTTTGGTCATTCCAGGTATATACGCAAACCTTTCCCCTTGTCCATTTTTGCATTCCAAAAGTTTGTGTGGCCTAGCATGCCCAAAATTGTTGCCACATCAATTCGATTTTAGACTCGACTAGAACCATGGTTGTCGGAATCAAACGTGACTAACAAAGTTTGATTCCCAGAATCGGACTGGGACTATCCAATTTCAGATAATTGAATGGTCTGACTTTCGAAATCGGATCACTGAACACCACCCAACCTCTACGATTGTACATGTGGCTTGTCTGATTCGAACAATCGGACTCACGCAAATCGGACCACTTGGGAATCAGATGGACCTATATTGAATAAACAATAATTGGACCATAGGCCACTTGAACCACCTAGAATCAGATGCGAAAATCAGACGAGGTAGAATCAGACCAGCCTCACTCAGACGTCTGATTTTGAGAATCGAACACTACAGAATTCGACACTGCCAAATAGGACCAGAATTCTAACATTAAAAAAAGTTGACAAATTTAGCACATCCCGGGCAAAGCAGAACACCTTCCGCAACTAGGGAAGGCTCCGAAATCCTTACATGCGCAATTGACCTTAGAAATTGTAGTCGAATGGCTAGACACAACCACTAACAGTCACGTCAGCTTTTAGCCCCTTTAGAGCCATAAATTGACCCCTAGACCCCCATTTGACCTTAATAGAGCTAAGTAGTGTAGCATAGACCCCAAATACTAGAGAGAGTAGCCAATGATTGAGTATAAAGCCCTATTTAGTTGAGAACTTAGGCCAAAGTGTGGAAATTGCATTCATTATCATGTGTTTTCACCCACATTATTTTCAACACTTGAAGTGCACTTGGGAAAACTAGAAGCCTAATTTCACACAGGGCACAAAAAAGAGCACCATGCACACACTGAGTGAACATAAATTGAGGATTGTGTGTAAATAAAACGAAACACACTCAAACTTAATGAACAGAATGAACCCATTGATAGGAGACCCCCCTCAAACCTAGATGGGTGATCAAGCAACCCCAATTGGTAGGATCAAGTGACAAACACAATATGAAAGGCCAGATGCATGGAAGGAGCAATACCATTTGGGAGCGATATGCTGCCCGATGGAATTGATCAACCTCATCGACAATTTGGTGGAGCAGGAGACCACAGATATGGCAAAACCCAGTATAAACCATGGAAACATAGAACTCAACCTAGGAGATTTCTTGGTTGAAATCTAGCGAATGGTGAACGAATATGATGCACAAATCAAGCTAGATCACCATGCCAAACCATCAAAAGATATCATAAGTGGACCTCAAGGAGGAAAGAAAGGTGGCTCGGAAAGCCTTGCAAAGCATAACAGCATACAACCAGCAACAACAAACTAGGAGATTGCCGAAGGACATTGAAATGCAAAAAAGCCCTAGCAAATAGAAATCGAACATGATCGAACACAAAGAGGGAAGCCCTAGCAAATAGAAACAGAACATGATCGAACGTAGAGAGGGAAAGAGCACTAGAGGAGGTAGACTTAACACTGAGCGAGCTTCTCATGAAGCAACTAATAGACAACATGTTGACAGAACAAAGCACGGCAGCACTAGCAACATTGTTGCTTGTAGGATTAGGAGTTACCCTCACTAAGGCTTCAAGAGCCAGTTGAGGATCCCCACAGTTTTGCGAAGCAACTAGGCACGTACTAGCCAAAAGGTACTAGCCAAGCAACAATCCGCATAGTTTTGTAGAGCAGTTTGAGCAGGTCTACGAGGCTAACAGCCTCACAGATCTCACTCAACGCTCATAAGCCTTTAGCCTATGCATAGGCAATAAGGGTAGGACGTGGTACACAAGCCTAGACGCTACAGAGCGTAACAATTTCAATGACCTCAAGAGTCTCTTCATTAAGAAATTCTCGAAGGCTGGGTACTCTGATAATCTTATCGTATGGCTGATGAATGTCAAGCAGGGGGACAAAGAGGACATCGGGGACTACAATACTCATCTACAGAGTCTCTATAAGAGAATCCCCGCTTACGAGTGACCATTGAGAGAGCGGTATCTCCAGTGTTCATCGATAGAATATGTAGTGAGGAACTCTACAAGGTCTTAGCAAGAAACTCAAGCTTGCAAAGAGATGTACTAGCTAGGGTCTTTGAAGAGGCCATACAAGTGGACAACCAACTTAAGGAGAGAAGCTCCAGGACCTCAAATCAAGACGATGCTGACTCTAGAACCCCAAAAAGGGAAACTCCATCTAGCAAATGGTTAGGACCAAGCAACCAAGGTAAAGGGAAGGGTATTGACCCAAGCCCGGAGCCTAGCAAAGATGAAAATGGAGCTAGCCAAACTACACAAAATGATGAGGAGACCTATGCTGCCACATGTCCAATGCATGTATTGTGGCGGAAACCACCTTCTAACTCAGTGTCATGACCCTAGATCCCACGCCAATTTCTTCGAGATGCAAAGCTAGGGAATAGACCTTTGAATTTCTTTAGGAGAGGAGCCTCGTTGGCCCTTCCAACATCTAACAATGCAAAGCTAGCCATCCCTAGGTTGGAGATCAATCCCATATGCATACCTAGGCCACATGGACCTTACGTAACCCATCACCGAGTCTACTACATGGAGGAATGAAATGATGAGGGGCCTTACATGAAACCCTATGTCTCATAAGACAAAGAGAGCAATCAAGTTTCTTAGACTATCGACCAGTGTTGGTGATGGCATTAGGAAGAGGGAGAGGTGGAGGCTTAGGAGGGAAAATCCAATAGCCAATTTCTTGTTGGATTTGTGGTCACACCTAGGACACATCTCTTTGCATTGCCCCAAGAGGGAGCAAGCCAATAGAGACAAGGCTGATCTCAGATGCATTGAGTGTGGAATCACTCACCTTTTTGCAAATTGCCCTAGGTAGAGACCATCCTCTAGTTCGGAAATGGTACCATCACTTTCATTGGGGCTGTTTGGCGTCGAGACACTTGAGACGGGGAATCCACACCCCTCCATTGCATGTTATGATCCATGCTCAGACGAAGCAGGCAAGTATATCATTGTCGGGGCCTAGTAACCTAGATGTAGCCTCCATCAAAAAGAAAAGTCATAGGTGAAGAAAGAAAAAAAGCAAAGCAAAGATCACGTTGAAAACTAAGAGTGCAATGACACTTCCTATCAGAACGAAAGTCACAGATGCTGAGGCCAAAACATCTGCTCCAAAGACGACTGAAAAAGGGAGTGCAAAGTTGGAGAAGTACCCGAACTCGAAATGCCAACTCAAATCCATAGAAAAGATCAAGGAGGGAGTGAGAGAAGCCCAGGAACACCTAAAGGATGCTGAGCCCATATGGAGGATGAGATTGATGATCTCTCTAGCTTGAGTACACCAGTCTCTCCCTCTCCCACACAATCGAGAGACGCATGTGCACCTCAAATCGTGCCGCCTAGACAGAGCTTGAATGCCAAGGGTTAGCAAACCAGTCGAGGCCATTGGCCAAGAAGCACAGAATTAAGAGACAAGGAAGAAACAAGTAATCTTCTCACAATGCTAGTGACCACCCCTATAACTCTGAGCCTGCGAGATCTGCTTAGGCAGCATCCGATGCTATGGCAAGAGCAAGCGACAAGTAATCTTCTCACAATGCTAGTGACCACCCCTATAACTCTGAGCTTGTGATGGACCTAAAAACGGGCCGGCACTGGCTCATGCACTAGCCGGACCTCGTCACTGCGCACAAGACAACCCCTCGGCCTCGTGGCCAGGAGCGTCTATCCAAATCTATGCCTTCCTATACATTGCATTTGT
Source organism: Lygodium microphyllum (assembly GCF_053477565.2). Classification (NCBI taxonomy): domain Eukaryota; kingdom Viridiplantae; phylum Streptophyta; class Polypodiopsida; order Schizaeales; family Lygodiaceae; genus Lygodium; species Lygodium microphyllum. Next base: position 45,820,167 of record NC_141156.1, read on the forward strand.
AATACGTTGTAGTCCAACTGATCCTAACCCAATATTACTCCTCAGAGGGAGTCCCTTTCACATAGCCAAAAAGGCTCAAATCACAAACACATGGGGTTCCTCCTACAGCTGAATGCCGTCAACCCTCTGCGACTCTCCTACACCTTGGGGATTCGCCCCTCAGTGCGTCGCTCCACATATAGACATTTCGCACAAATGTCGCTCAAGGTACCAAATAAGTGTGTCCAGGAATATACCATTGTCCTCACTTATTTTCCCCTTTAGGACCCCACGACTAGTCTACAGCATGGGTATCTCACTGCCTCTCAACGTAGGTCATATCCTCATAAACCAATTGCAATGCATGTCCAAGAGCTGATCACTGATACTTTTAAATTCTTTTTCATGCTCCATGCATTTGGTGGATGTCTAGTGCTCAAGCATTTAGTAAAACAATGTCGTGCACAAGTGTAAAACATCCTTTTCATGGTTTCTTTCTCACGATTGTGCTTCGTTGCATGGTATTTTACGGCTTTTTACCTTATTTTTTCATATCAAAAGCGGACAAAACCGAACTAAAACACAAAAACAAGGCTGATCTGAAGCAAATCTTCATGCCTCAGCCCTGCTATACACTCACGGACATTACTCATAATTTTCCCAATTTTCCGAAGCCCAAAATATAAATTTTCCCTATTTTTTAGGGTTTTTCCATCATTTTCTTGCAAATTTCCCCATTTTCTCCCATTTTTTAATTGCTAAAAATTAAGTTCAGTTTATGGGATATGGCCCTTAGTTCATTTCAGCAGAAACAGAAATTTTAGTAGGTGTAGATTGATTTATTGCATCATTTTTAGCCCAAAAACCCTATTTTCCTTCATTTTTATGGTTTTTCGTGTCTCAGTTTTCTATTTTCTGCTATCCCACACATGTTTTTCTGATTTTTTAAATGATGAACAGCTAGAAAACAACTCAAAGCATGACATACTCAAAACTCAATCCATATGAACACATTTTTATCAACCAAATTTGCATCAAAATACCATTTTCTTTGTAAAAATAATTATTACCGTGTCTTGCGGGTTTTTCATTAAATTTGGCACGTCCCACGATTGATTTCCAGCCATGAATTCTGCTTGGAATTAGCAATCTACAATGGTTTTGCATTGCTCTTTCATCCCGTCAAGAATCGGCATCCATCCGGCCGTCCATCTCTATCCTATTCCTTCAAGCACGAACGGGGGCTAAGAGGAGAGAGAGGGAGGAGAGAGAAAGACTGATTTTCTCTCTCTCCAACCAGTCCACCATTGCGGGAGCGGAGACCGGCGATTTGATCGGCACAATGTCTTGATCGGGCCTGAGTGCTCGTAGCTATGGCTTACATGTAAGCCATGAATCGATTAAGGGGCGGGGGGGTGGGGGGGGGGGGGGGGGGCGCGATTCCATATCCACGATTTTTTTTGGAGGGGGGGGGGGGGGGTGCCAAAGGTCACCCCCCCTCTCTTACACCTTTTGGGATTTCCATTTTGGGCCCCCTCTTGGGCACCCTGGCCGGTTTCGGGCCATCTTCCACATCCGGACTCCGAACTTCGATCTGAAAATTTCTGTGAGCTCGTCTCAACATCCCGGACAGGCTTGCAGCTTCACTGACTGGCACGGGCGCACGAAAAAATTATGAAAATTCATGGAGTGTCGCACGGGCGCCCGTCAAGCACTTAATGCTTAAAATCGTCCTAGGTCGAGCCGCTGCCTTCGCGATCTGGTATTTTTCCCCGCATTTCCACATTTTTCTGATATTTTTAGGCACGTTCCGGGGCCTAAAATCCATCCTTCATTGGTGACCACGGGATAGGACGACTCAGTCCGTCGAACCCACGAACATATCTGCACATAAACAACCAAAGGAGCATCAAACTGCTACAAAACAAAAATGCAATAAAACACAGCACAATGCTCACCCTACCCCTGACAAAACCAAGGCATGAAATCCACGAGGAGTAGGCCCAGCATAATCTGCTAGAAAGCCTGAAGCCAGTCACTAACCGACTGCTCCAACACGGCCAGACTAAAAGAACTATCATAGAGGTTGCCCTAAGTGGTGGTCTGAACTGCCTACCTAACGAAGGACAACAGAACCAGGAGTTCCTCCTAGGCAAGGACTCCTATAGCCTGATCAAAAGATATATATATAATTTTTTTTAGCACATTTCAACTTTTAGGTTTTTATTTCCATACTCGGGCGTGTAAAAAGGAGGGAGCTGAGCGTTGTGACCCAAGGAGGACAGGGCATCGGCCTCGGGTCCTGTCTTGGTACCCAAGGACCTACGAAGCCCTCGCGAGGCGACACGTAATCCTTTTCTGACGCTCACTTTTGTTTTCGCTCCAACCGTCCTGATTTTCTCTTTTTTTTTCCTGGCAAGATGTCACCCCTAGGAAGAGCAAGGCATCGGCCCCGGGTCTGATTCATCCCCAGGAACCTACCAGGCCTTCGCAAGGCGATGATCAACTGCTTCTAAGATTTTTCTTTTCTTTCCTTCTTTTAGGGGTTAGAACTCCTTTTTACACACCTCCGTATTTATTGTTTTTTTTTCTTTAGGGATTCAGGGTTTTGTCCCTTTTATCATTATCATTTTTTCCTCTGGCAGGCTTCTCTATCGGCCTCACAACTAATAGGGACTCCTAGAACGGCTGCCTAGTAAGTCAGCAGAACAGGGTCACTAGAACTGCCTTCTAGGACAGATCTTTCAATGTCTGGCAATGCCTTCACAGGAGGCAACAACTAGTCAGACCTCCTTCAGATATACCGAACCTAAACCTGGGACTTCATGCCTTGGTTGCCGGTCCCCAACAAAAATATATCCCCTCGACAAGTACAAATACACATATAACAGGAAAAAAAAGTACTCGTAAAGGAGAGATATCACCTGGATTGGCCACAAGAAGCTTCCATCGCAGCAAAGGCTCCTCCAAGCTCCACCAAATTCCACAAAACACGAAACCTGTCCAGCACAACACTTAAAAGAAAAACTCGATTAAACGCACCTGCACTAGACAGGGAAATGGCCCTCTTGGCCTAATGAAATCAAACACTTCACTACAAAACTGCATCGGCCCTCTTGGCCTAATGAAATCAAACACTTCACTACGCAGAACATCCTCCTGGAAACAACTATGATAGATAGCAAAGCATACCATTCCCAGGGGAACAGGGCTTGTAGCCCTACACTAGGTGCATTAGATTATGACCTATCCCTCCTGCGTATATCGCAAGAGGTGTTCGCATTACATGTCATCGAATCAGTCTGTGGGTCTGAGATAATAAAGGCAGATGAGTCTCGCTTACCCTTTGCATCACCCAAAGCAACCATCGTCTGCCAAAAAGGGCATGTTCAGAAAGCATACCCCACAAACGACCGGGTCCTGTCTCACCATCAATAGATATATCAGGACAAGGGCCACAATTAAAGAAGAGGTCCTCTTCATACGCAAGATTAGCCAAAGAATCGGCAAACTGATTCCAATTCCGTGGAATCAGCTGAAAAGACACTCTGTCAAATTCGCTTAGCAGGGCCATGGCAATATGATGGTACATACAAAGGATGGGGTTTCGTACCATGTACGTCCCATTGAGTTGATTTAAAACCAACTGAGAGTCCCCTTTCACCAATAACTGACGGATACCACCCTTCTTCGCAATATTCAAACCCATAATCAGGGCTTTGTATTCTGCCATATTATTGGTAAAATTCGCCCCGAGATAAGCAGCTAACTTTATGACAATGCGTCGTCGGGGGTCTCGGATGACAACTCCTACACTTCCTTTTTTGCATGGACCCCTGGACGCCCCATCAAAGTACAAAGTGTACGTCCATAAAGGGTTTACATATCCTGCCATCCTGAACTCTACTCGTAATTATGGTAATCGAAATTCAGCATATTCAATGGGTGGACTGTAGGTTCCATCCCTCCATCGTCATTGAATTCAACAAGGATACTCGTCAATATTTGTAGGCAGTGATGGTAGAAGACCTTGATCTCCCAAATAAATGTCCTGCCTTCTTGCTCAATCACCTTGTGTCCTTTGCTCCACCAAATGAGCTTTCCCTGATGATACCTCTGTTCCAAATATGGGTGTTCTAAATAAGGGATCAGACGACCCATCAACCTCTATCACGATTTCCTTGCAGATGTTTGATCGATCTCGCCTAGATCTGCAAGGCAGTCATAGCATTAGTGCAGTCAGGAATAATAAGGTTTAATCTTATTAAGATTAACCTTATTTTTAAATTCTATCCCCTCAAGGTCAGCTAACAACACTGTAGATTTATTCTTTCCTATCCTAACAATCCTATAGGGCCCATCCCATTTGGGTTCTAGCTTGCCTGGAAATAATTCTTGTCGTGCGTCATAATACAGAACAAGCTATCCTTTCTTGAAGGTGTATTTCTTGGCTTTGAGGTCGTGTAGCTGCTTCATTCGGCGCTTCGCCACTTCTTGATGCAATAAGCTCTGCAGCTTAAGCTCATCTAAATGTGCCAATGTCGTCAAGCACTCAAAAAGTGCATCTTCATCGCTCAAAGAATGATTGATGGCAAACCGAATAGTCGGCAGCTCAATCTCTAAAGGCAAGACACACTCCTCCCCATATACTAACTTGAACGGGGTATGGCCAGTGGCTCGTTTGAAGGTTGTATTATAAGCCCACACTGCCACGTATAACTTTTTATCCCAATCTCGTTTCTTTTCCGACACAATTTTGGACAGGATGCCCACAAGCTGCTTGTTGGTGCTTTCAACTTGACCATTGGCTTGCGGATTATATGGGGTTGTCTTGTTATGCTTGATTTGCCACATCTCTGTCAAACCTTTAATCACCTTATTTAGGAAATGGGTTCCGCGGTCCGACACTAATTCTTTCGGCGGACCAAACCGGCATATTATTTGCTCTAAAAGGAAACTAGCAGTTTCTTTAGCATCATCTTTCCTTGTTGCATGTGCTTCTGACCACTTTGTGAAGTAGTCAGTTGCGACAATGATGTACCTCTTTTGCGTAGTCGACGATGGAGTAATAGGACCCACAAAGTCTATTCCCCACTTCTCAAATGGAAGTATCACCATAATAGGGGTGAGTGGTCGTTTCCTATTCTCTCGACTATCATGCCGTTGGCAAATATCGCATCGCTTAACATACGCAAACGCATCCTGGAAGATGGCAGGCCACCAATAACCTGCTCTTAAAGCCTTTTGTGCTGTAAGCCGTCCAGCAAAATGGCCACCGCAAGCAGAATCATGGCACTCTTCCAAAATGAATGGCACCTCGTCAGGCATCACACACCGGCGATAGATATCATCAACCCCTTGCCGATATAATGTACCTGCGATCAAGGCAAACTTTAACGCTTGCTGCTTAATTTTCCTTTTCTCAGCCTTAGATAGTTCGGATCCTGCCTCTCCCGTGGATAAATAATGCGTTATTGCAGCATACCAGGAGGGAATAGATGCCGTATCTATTTTAAATAACCACTCCATATCACTACCTTCAGCCACAGATTCTTTCGGCTCCCCGAAGTCCACAAGACATTCCACGATGCCTTGCAACCTTGGTGGCTTACTCTTGATTTCATAATCAAATTCCTGCAAAGTGATTAACCACTTTGCTAGCCGATCAGGCGGCTGTAACTTATTCATCAATAATTGAAGTCCCTCCGCCTTCGTATAAAGCACGACTTTCTCATAGAGAATGTAATCCCTGAACTTCTTGGTCCCAAAAACCATCGCTAGACACAATTTCTCCATGTAAGTGTAATTGATTTCGGATACCCCCAGCTTCCGACTAGCAAAAGCAATTGGGTGGTACCACTTCTCCTCCCAAATTTGGGCTAAACAGCAGCTGATACTATACATCGTGGCTGCTGAAAATATGTAGAATACCTCACCTCTTTTAGGTGCTTTTAAAATGGGTGCTCTTGCTAGCTCCTATTTCACATCCTCGAATGCTACCTTACAAGGGTCACCCCATACAAACGAACAGCTAAAGGACAATAAATTTGTAAGCGGCAACGTTCTTTCTGCTAAGGCATTGATGAATCTACGGTAGTAACCAACCGAAGACAGAAAGCTATGAACTTCCTTCGGAGTGCGAGGTGGACCCATGGCAACTATAACTTTAACCTTCTCGGGATCTGTCGCAATTCCTACCAAACTGACCACATGACCCAGCAATAGCCCATAAGGTACTCCAAAAACACACTTCCGTGGGTTTAAGGCGATGCAAAATTGTCTACACCGCTCGAAGCATTTTCTTAAAATGATCAACTGCCTTTCTCTCACGGTGGCGGCCCCTAAATCATCAATAAACACCTTCAACTCTTCAGGGGATATGTCACCGAATGTCCTATCTGCTGTTCATTGCCACGAACCAGGCGCATTGCATAAACCAAAGGCCATCACATGGTACGCAAAAGTACCAAATACAGTGATAAAAGTTGTTTTCAACTTGTCCTCTTCTACAATTGCCATTTGGTTGTATCCTGCAAAGCAATCCATAAACGAATATATCTCCCTACCCGCTAATTGATCCAAAATCTGGTCAATAAATGGCAACGGGTAATAGTCCTTGACTGTCTGCTTATTCAGCTCCCTAAAGTCTACACATAAATGGATTTGATTATTCTTCTTCTTTCTAATCACAACTGGCGAACACCATTCCGTGTGTTGCACAGGAAAAATCAAACCCGCTTTTCGAAGCTTCTGTAACTCTTCAAACAGGCCGTCCCTCAGTTCAAAAGGCATACGCCTTACTTTTTGCCGTACAAGACGACTGCCCTCCTTCAACGGAATTGTATGAACAGCAAGACTAGGAGGAATGCCTCTCAACTCATCATAACTCCAGGCAAAGATATCACGGAATTCCTGGATCAAGGCCACATAGTCCTCCCTTTCTGCTGTACTGAGCATAGAACCTAATTTGATTGGCCGCGAATTATCAAGCGTACCAAGGTCTAGCTCGATAACATCTGCATCTCTTATACGATCTTGGCCCTCTATCGGCTCGTTCAAAGTGATCTGATAGATGTCCTCCGTGGTGGATCCCTCTTTGGACTCATCACTCGATGATGTCTCACTGGCAGATAAATCTTCTAATGTCTCCAATTCTGTAGAAGATAGAGGAGCTCTCTCACTCTGCGGGGACTCAGGATAAGCATCAACTACCACACGCTGGGCACCTCTACCGAATATCAGTCGACCGCCGGGTATATCTACTTGGCAGTCCGCTTGCAAGATCCAAGGCCGTCCGAGTAATACTTGGTAACTTGGATGCCCTGCAAAATGAATCACCCTAAAGTCCAACAGGCATTCTACATTTGCAACAGTGACATGGACCTTAGTAATGCAGCCTTCCGGCTGTCTCAAACTATCATCTGCCATTCTAAGAATTGTGGAAGTATCTTTCTGGATCGCAAGACCCAACCTTTCCATCAGTTCAGAACTCATAATGTTAACAGATGATCCAGTGTCGACAATGGCATAATCTACTAATATCCCATCGACATAGGCTGCAACCCTTGGGCAATGCTTCTCAGCATGCTCAAACCAGTCATCACCAACTCGCGCAATTCCCAAAGGTTCTATGATATAACCGGTACGTAAGATCTTTCTAAATTCCTTACGTACTCCTGGGGAAAGCTTAATAAGCTGTAAAAGGTTCACATCCGGCTTGACTTCGCAAAGAGAGCCCGCCAAATCGAATTCATGATAGTTTGATAGAGCTCGCTTCTCACGCCAAACCATCCGCTCTTTAGGTCGCTGAACTGGCTTTATTGCCTCTTTCTTAACTTTCACCTTCTTCTTTGGTGCTTCCTTATCGGCTTTACTTTCTATGGGCTTCAAAGGTCCCCCTTCCATGGAAGGGTCCAAAACTTGCGTTCCTTTGTCGCCTTGTTTAGGGTTTCCGTCGACAGGCTTATCCTTGTCGGCTTCTCTACCCTTTTGACCTCTTGTAAGGACAGCTCGTAGATTAGAGGTTTCAGCATCGTTAACACGTACAGCCTCAATCAAACTAACCCCACTACCACTTGGTAGCTCCTCCACTGTAGTCTTCGATCGTTGAAGTATTTGTTTAGGCCCATCTTCTCGCTGGGAATCATTTCCTTGGGCACGATGATTAACAGGCCCTGGTTGCCGACTACCTCGCTGGAGGGAACTGATCTTACTCCAGCAAGTAGCTGCTAAATGGCCGGATTTTCCACAAATGTCGCACTTAACATTTGGGCAATTCCTTGGATAGTGCTGCCCATCACACCATTTGCAACTAAACCTTGACGGTGCATCCTCATCCGGGTATCTACTTCCTATCAAATTTTGTTGTTTTTTAAGGAAGTTGACATCCATGGCTATTTGTCGATACTGCTCCGTAATCATGTCGGTATAATGCTTCATCATGTCCTTAACCTCACCAAGAACATTGGAAGAACTGGACTCATAGCCTTGGTCATTACCATGTTGTTCCATCGGCCTAACAATTCGATTAGGCACCGGTTGTTGAACCACAGGCATGGTGTTAGAATTGACCACCTAGCCTCCACCACTTGGAGCCATTTGACTGCCCGTAGGCATCGACATGCTAGAGGGAGCTGGTAATAAAGGCACATTCTGCATCATGTTCCCTCTCCCATTAGGGTTAGCCATCGTTATCCCTTGGCCACTACTGCCATTGGCCATTGGCACATTGTTTCCCAACACTAAACCCATATTCGAATTGCCTCGAGAAGCATAGGCCGCTTGTAGTCGGGATTCCACCTCTTGTGCTCGTGTAATGGCAGTGTCTATATCCCCCAAGGGAACACTACTCAACTGCAATTGGATATTAAAGTCCAAACCATGAAGGAAATATTGCAATTGGGCCGCTGCGGGGATAGGAATAGAGGTGTCCAACTTATGGAAAACCTCTTTTATCTTCTTCGCATAAGCACGAATATCCTCGTGTGGTTCTTGGCGGGTCACGTTAAGTACACGCAACCAATATTGCCCACCCCTTTCAGGGGCAAACTCCCTTCGAAAAGCTCCATAAAATGAATCAATATTCAATATGGTTCCGGCTTCTAAACCATGATACCATATAGCGGCTCTTCCTTTGAGAGTCATATTGAAGAACATCATTAAATGTCCTTCCTCTTGAATGCGACAGTTAAACATCAGCTTTTGAAACTCCCTAATGTGGAGTTCCGCATCTTCCTCAAGTAACCCATTAAAAATGGGTAGCGGGTAACCTAGAGCCAGCAAATCCGTCGTTCCTGCTGGAATTGCAATAGGCTGCGCCATGACAAGGATTGGATTTGCACTAGGAATAGGGGACGGTGGGGTTACACCTCCCGTACTTGATGTGGACTGGCTTATAGAAGGAAGGGGAGCACTAGAGCTTCCACCTTCTCCTAACTTACTGCTTGTGGTCCTAAGACCACTAGATCCACTCCCTCATAAGGGTTTAGCACCGCTACGCTTAGGGGAATATCTCCTAAAAATTTCAGCACGTCGCCTAGCTCTTTCGTCTCTTTCTTGCTTTTGGATTTCTGTTAGACGATGCTTATCAATAAATAACGGATCAATCTCAGTATCCTTTGGCATAAACTGCTAGTTGGTCCCTAAACAACCAGAATTCGAGAACCGCCACTTTTAAGCAGCTCTCGGCAGACGCACCACTGATGGACCTAAAAACGGGCCGGCACTGGCTCATGCACTAGCCGGACCTCGTCACTGCGTACAAGACAACCCTTCGGCCTCGCGGCCAGGAGCGTCTATCCAAATCTCTGCCTTCCTAAACATTGCGTTTGTAATACGTTGTAGTCCAACTGATCCTAACCCAATATTACTCCTCAGAGGGAGTCCCTTTCACATAGCCAAAAAGGCTCGAATCACATACACATGGGGTTCCTCCTACGGCTGAATGCCATCAACCCTCTGCGACTCTCCTACACCTTGGGGATTCGCCCCTCAGTGCGTCGCTCCACATATAGACATTTCGCACAAACGTCGCTCAAAGTACCAAATAAGCGTGTCCAGGAATGTACCATTGTCCTCACTTATTTTTCCCTTTAGGACCCCACGACTAGTCTACAGCATGGGTATCTCTGCCTCTCAACGTAGGTCATATCCTCATAAACCAATTGCAATGCATGTCCAGGAGCTGATCACTGATACTTTTAAATTCTTTTTCATGCTCCATGCATTTGGTGGATGCCTAGTGCTCAAGCATTTAGTAAAACAGTGTCGTGCACAAGTGCAAAACATCCTTTTCATGGTTTCTTTCTCACGATTGTGCTTCGTTGCATGGTATTTTACGGCTTTTTACCTTATTTTTTCATATCAAAAGCGGACAAAACCGAACTAAAACACAAAAACAAGGCTGATCTGAAGCAAATCTTCATGCCTCAGCCTTGCTATACACTCACGGACATTACTCATAATTTTCCCAATTTTTCGAAGCCCAAAATATAAATTTTCCCTATTTTTTAGGGTTTTTCCATCATTTTCTTGCAAATTTCCCCATTTTCTCCCATTTTTTAATTGCTAAAAATTAAGTTCAGTTTATGGGCTGTGGCCCTTAGTTCATTTCAGCAGAAACATAAATTTTAGTAGGTGTAGATTGATTTATTGCATCATTTTTAGCCCAAAAACCCTATTTTCCTTCATTTTTATGGTTTTTCGTATCTCGGTTTTCTATTTTCTGCTATCCCACACATGTTTTTCTGATTTTTTTAATGATGAACAGCTAGAAAACAACTCAAAGCACGACATACTCAAAACTCAATCCATATGAACACATTTTTATCAACCAAATTTGCATCAAAATACCATTTTCTTTGTAAAAACAATTATTACCGTGTCTTGCGGGTTTTTCATTAAATTTGGCACGTCCCATGATTGATTTCCAGCCATGAATTCTGCTTGGAATCAGCAATCTACAATGGTTTTGCATTGCTCTTTCATCCCGTCAAGAATCGGCATCCATTCGGCCGTCCATCTCCATCCTATTCCTTCAAGCACGAACGGGGGCTAAGAGGAGAGAGAGGGAGGAGAGAGAAAGACTGATTTTCTCTCTCTCCAACCAGTCTACCATTGCGGGAGCGGAGACCGGCGATTTGATCGGCACAATGTCTTGATCGGGCCTGAGTGCTCATAGCTATGGCTTACATGTAAGCCATGAATCGATTAAGGGAGGGGGGGGGGGGGGGGCGCGATTTTTTCGGCGTTGTTTTTCAGCCGCCGCCCCCCCCATATCCACAATTTTTTTTTGGAGGGGGGGGGGGGGGGGGTGCCAAAGGTCACCCCCCCTCTCTTACACCTTTTGGGATTTCCATTTTGGGCCCCCTCTTGGGCACCCTGGCCGGTTTCGGGCCATCTTCCACATCCGGACTCCGAACTTTGATCTGAAAATTCCTGTGAGCTCGCCTCAACATCCCAGACAGGCCTGCAGCTTCACTGACTAGCACGGGCGCACGGAAAAATTATGAAAATTCACGGAGTGTCGCACGGGCGCCCGTCAAGCACTTAATGCTTAAAATCGTCCTAGGTCGAGCCGCCGCCTTCGCGATCTGGTATTTTTCCCCGCATTTCCACATTTTTCTGCTATTTTTAGGCACGTTCCGGGGCCTAAAATCCATCCTTCAGCTTGCAAGATCTACTTAGGCAGCATTCGATGCTATGGCAAGAGCTAAAGCAATCGATGGAAGGATTGATGGAGCAAGTTGTCATTGATTTGCAAGACCATGACACAGTAATGCAAATACCAAGCCTAACCCTACATAGTACCCAGGTCTTTACATATTCATGCCTTCTAGGAAGGCACAGAAATGCACGCGATCTTGTTGGTCCTAGCTCTAGGTGATACCATGAGGAAAGGGATTGTAGATATGGGGGCAGGAGTCAGTGTACTTAGCCATGTAGTGCTCCAAGATTGGGGCAACTCGCCTGTCAAGGATGCTAGGTTAAATGTCATGCTGGGTAATGGAACAAAAGTGAAGCCATTTGGAGTGCTAAGAAATTGGCCATTTAAGATCGCAAGAGTCCAATTCTCTATGGACTTTATAGTCATAAAAGGAGTGGACTATGATATTCTGTTGGGCCAACCCTAGATGCAAAATGCACAAGTCATAGAAGACTAGGGTAATGGTCTGATCTTCCTAGGCAATTGAATGGAAGTAGCAAGAGTGGAGATGGATAATTGGAAGACTACCCCAATCAACCTAGACACCATCTTAGCTATGCTCAAGGGTGATGCTCAGATCTCAGATCAGGAAATCTTATAGGCCACTAACTAAGTATATCCCTTTCCCTGAGAATGAGCAAGATTGGATGTATGTGCTAGCCACAATTGATATGCCATTCTCAGATAATGAGAAATACAAGCAAGCCACTAAGGCAGTCAGTAAGCCCAAAGACATGCCCTCAATGCTAGTTTGCATGATGGCTAGAAACTTGCATATGGGTGACCCACCTTTGTCACATTTCATGTCCGAAAACAACAAAAAATACCTCCATGAGATCTTAGAGCACCTAACAAGAAAATTAGCTGGTAATCCAACTGCAAATCTTAAACCACTCAAGGATCTCTTAGATGGACTCAAGTGGCAATGGACCAAGGTGCACGACCTAAACTTGATGTGCAATTGGGCCTTAGCCACCGCTGACAAGGAACCACACTTAGGAGATGACAAACAATTGGATGAGGACGATTCTGATGATGAGTACAAAGATTGTTGTTCCTCCAATGACAAGAGTGAAGAAGAGATTGACATGATAGAGTACGGCACATAAGGGCACGAGATTGAAAAAATAAGGGTAGACTCTAAACCACAAAAAAATAGCATCTTCAAAATCGAGAAAGGATTCACGCAAATGGGCTACGATCGCACATGGTTGGAGCACATAGGAGCAATTGATTATGATGAAGCAAGTCTTGCCCTCGCACCAATACTAAAAATGAAATCACTATTAGAGCTATGACCTCTAGGAGAGACTCCCTCTTCTAGCAAAGATGGAGTATTTGATTCTGAGTTAGAAGTAAGCTCGGATAGTGATCCTAAGATACCTTAGCCACCTAAGACCAAACACACCAGAGGAGACCTAGCAGTCTACCTAAGGTGCCGAAGGTTGAAGGAGGAAAAGAGGAAATAGCCTAGGGATCCACAAGCTAAAGAGCAGAGGAAGCCTCAAGACCTACCAAAATGATTCATGATATTTAAGAAAGGTGAGAGGATCCCTTTTATTGAACCCATATGATACATACATATATGTATGACTAACCTACTTGAGAATCCTACGAGCTACAGACTAGACTATAACCTTCCACATTCACATTGACGCCTGAAAGTTTGCCATGGGAGTTGTGTTGTGCCAACCAGAGGTGAACACAATTTAGACTATCTAGTGAGCTTTGCTAGAAAACAACTCATGGATATTGAGATAAACTACTCCACCATGGAGAGGGAGGGGTTAGCCATGGTGTTTGCTATAAAGAAAATTTGGCATTACCTTTTGGCCACACCTTTTGTCTTCTTTATTGACCATCAAGCCTTGGTTTATCTTGTTAACAAACCCTATGCTACAGTACACATCGCGCAATGGCTACTTTTTCTTTGAGAGTTTGACTTCTCTATGAAGCAACACTACATGGTTGACCATATGTCTTGCATACCCATAGGAGAAGCTGCTAGACAAGGCATCACAGACAACTTGCCAGACGTGCACCTATTTAACTTGTCTAGTGAAAGGGACTTATTTAGAGCTGACTTGACACCAAACTGGGCAAACGACATACTCCAGGTGCTTGAGCATGAACTACCCGAAAGACCCATCAAGAAGGCCTGACTTAGGCGACTCATCCTTAAAATATAACCCTATTAGTTTGATAGCAGGATAACTCTATAGGTTAGGGCACGATTGTTTGCTACGTAGATGCATATGCAAACATCAGATGCATGACACACTTGCAGAAGCACACAAAAAATTTGCAAGAGGCCAGTTTAGTCAAGACATGGCAGCCCACAAGGTACTACAGCCTCAACTATAGTGGCCTACTCTGTTTTGAGATGCAACATGATTTGTAAAGCATTGTGACGAGTGCCAACAGACCAATGTACTTGTTCGCAAGGAAAAAATGGAGCTACGTCCAATCATTGCAAGAAAACCATTAGAGAAATGGGAAATTGAATTCATTGGGCCGATTAGTCCTATGGCACAACACTCATAGGCCAAGTACATCATCGTTGCTAGAGACTATCTACCCAAGTGGATAAAAGCACGAGCCACGAGGAAAAATGATGCTAGAACCATTCCTAAGTTCCTTTGGAGCAGGTGATCTCATGCTTTGGCTACCCCATTGAATCAGTTAGTGATCAAGGCATACACTTCATTAAATAATGATCACTCATCTCCTATCAACCTTTCTAATCATCCATAAAAAATCATCATCCTACTATCCTCAAACAAATGGCCAGGCTGAGTCTACTAATAAGATCTTAATGAACGTCCTAACCAAAGTGGTCTCTGCCTCACACAGTGACTGGGACAACAAACTAATGGCAACCTTATGGGCCTATAAAACAACCTATAAAACATTGGTAGGATAGACTCCCTTCAAGTTAACCTACGGGACAAAAGCCATTCTACCTATAGAGTTCTTTGTCCTGAGCTTGAGAATAGCCACCCCAAAGAGATGGGATGGAAAGGAGGCATGGACTGACTGCATGATCGAGCTAGAATGCTTATTAGAGACTCGACTTCTAGCCACCCATTCACTGATTTGTGAAAAGGCACATTGCAAGAGTTAGTTTGACAAGCACATCAAGTATCAAGAATTTGAATAGGGTGACTTAGTGTTGTTGTACTCAATAAGGGGCTACAAACAAAAGATGAAGTTCAAGGGATTAGTGCCTTTTCAAGTACACACTATTAGCCGGAACTGGCAATGTAGATCTTGAGACCCTAGATGGAGAGGGCATAGGCTTCTTCAATGGGAGCCTCATAAAGAAGTACTACCCTCCCACACATCCACCGCACGAGCCTCCCATGCACTAGAGCCCCATATGAAAGTCTGAGTCGCCACAATAACAAAAATTGAGGAGGAAGATGAGGTGGCAGTAGCACCCGCTTACCTGCGCATGAGACACTCACTCCCCAACAGACACATATCTTTGACGCATTGATCGATGAGGGAGCTAATTTCAATATCTTAACTCACAATCATTGGACCCAAATTGGACACCCACAACTACAACCTACCAACACCAAACTTAGCCCCCGATCATATGCCCTCTTAGGAAGGTGCAAAGCAGTAGCCTCTATCGAGTCTGAAAGCATACCCATAATCTTTTACATGTTGCCAAACACAAAGGGTGCTGGTCAAGAATTGCTACTATTAGGATGCTCATTTTAAAAAAAAGCACATTGTAATGTCGACTATGACTCACAGCATATTCACCTTGCTCTTGGCAATGTATGAATAGTCACGACTTTCAACAAGGGCAACGTAGCTCCATCCAAGCTCATGAGGCCACTGGTAGAGAAACCCACCACCAAGTTTAAGGAGGGGGTTGAGACTTGTCACAACTCGCCATGCCATACCCTCAGCACGCCGTTGAGATCAAGGCTAAGACCCCTGAACCACAATTCAAGTGGATGCCTAAACATCAAGGATTGCTACCTAGGAGCATGCAATCATGACTCCCAAGCCTAGGAACTCACACTCAAAACCCACGAGGCAATGGAGAAATTATAAGCACAAACAAAAAGTCAACCCGAGATGGGTCTCCAAAACCTTACTATAAGTGCAAGTCTATTACGAGGGCAATGCCTCGATTTGGGTGCCTAAAACCAAGAGGGCTAGTGGCTCTATTCAAATTCCACCCTCTACAAAGCCGCATGACAGATCAAGTACTAAAGTCACAAAGAGCTTAGTCTGCAAAGGCCAGAGAGCCCAACATTGTTAAGCATGTCAAACCTCAATAATTCTATCGACTGAAATTGTAGCTTGTTGACTCCAAACCAACTCAACCTAACACTTTTAGTGCTACTCAATCCTCACAAACATCTAGTAGCACAAAGTCAAAATCCCAAACCAAGCTTGAGAGACCAAACCGCACACTCCAGAGCACCCACAACCGCAGACAACAACCACAGACAACAGCCGCTGTGAACTGTCATGTCCACTCAAGCCCCAGCCCCAAGCAGACCTTAAACATTCTTACAAATGACGTTCGATTCTTACCTTGGCTGTAGACTTAGCTAAAAATATAGGGGATAACTAAGTTGGTTATCTTCAGCATTTAGACACCACATTTACCACACTTGCTAAAAGCTATGACCAATTAGACCTAGGTCTCTTAGACAAGCCTTTAGTAATGGAGGTGCACATACTACCTTGCTCATGGGAAGAATCAGAATTCGTATTCATCAAGGCTCCCCAAGCAGCTAAAAAACTCAGATACCAAGATTTCTCGTAAAATCATGCAAGCAATGTCTCATTACATCTTATACCAAGGGCGCAATCCTTGCCACTGTGACCACGAAATTGCGAAGCTGAAACAATTGGCTACTAATAACGACTCCTCTTTCTTACACCAATGGTATGCTCTCAGACTCCAGTGGGAGCAAGAAGGCTACCAAGGCATAACCAACACTGAGCAAAGACGTGCAATCAAGACCTTCAAATACAACCCAACTTATGTAGCCCCAACCTCCTATAGAGTGTTGACTGCAATTCACAACCGGCCCCTTGAAGAGCACATCATGACTCACCTCTACGTAGATCACATGTTGACAGAGGAGGAGCTACACATTGTTAGTGGAATGGACCCTAGTGATTTCCTCATGGGTGGATGTCCTCACTTATCTCACCCACTTACGCATCTGACCTATCAACATGGACCATTATGCTCAAATGGAGTACAATCTAAACTTCTACACTTGGCTCATGCGTGAAACACAGTGAGCATGCATTGAATGGTCTCCATCCTTCAACCTCTAATTCTAGGAAGGATTCTTCTTATCTCTAAGGGGGAAGGGTGTGAATGATAAAAGGTGTGGAACATAAAAACAAACCCTAAAACCTCAATCAACATTCAAAAACAAAAAATAATGTGTAAAAATCAACTCATGATTGAGTAAAAGTGTTAGAATTTTTTGTGAAATGCATGCATTGTTTAAAGAAAAATTCTCTTTCTATATTTAAATATTCCATTTTTCATAAGCATTTCATCCATATTCTATGCATCTTTCCACAAAAGTTATTTGAAGAATACTGATGGTGGGTTGTGGCTTCATGACATGCACCTACAATGGCAGGACAGGAGAAAACCAGTAAGCTACCATTCTCAAAGGAAGAGTAGGCAAAGTACGGTCTCTCAATGGAGACAATGGCCTACAGCCAATTCAAATTCAGGCACATCCTGAATTTGGAAAACATAGTCATGGAGGAGCCAGTCATCAAGCAAATCATGAAGCAATGTAAGTTACAAAAGCATGTGGAGAAGGTAGGCCAAGCTATGGACTACGAGAAGTGCACAAAATTCCTCTGGACTTTCAAGAGGAACTGCAACACCATCATGGTGCTTCAAGAGAATGAAGCTCGCTAGGTGGAAATCGAGCTAGGTCCTAAGTTGGTGCAGAGAGAGCATTGGGGCTACCCAACAAAGTTGAAAGACGACCAAAAAGGGATGTGTACAGTATATTGGGAAATATTGGGAATAGAAAAAGTGATGGTCAACACCAATGACGGCATCGGCCTAGCTGACATCCCCGACCCTGTAGTCCAACTACAAGCCAAAATGGTGCACTAGCCAAAGGTACAACGCATTGATGAATAGAATCAATGTGCCAATGCTCAAAAGCACCGTTGCCAAGTCCTTTGATGAGGTGAACCTAAATGTCTTCGTACGAAAAACGATAGAAATATTGGCGAAAGCATTGGCCACAGGTGGAAGACCCATGGGGGAAGATTCCTCAACCTCCAAAGATAGGAAGAAGTCATCGTCAAAGGCCTCTACCATTGGCTTCGAAGGGGTCTTAACGGTCATCATCGGAGAGGCCTTGGGGAAAGCACAAGAAGATGAGGAAATCAATGAGATGCCAGATAGGTCCCCTCTACACCAAGAACAAGAGCAATCTAGAGAGAGAAGGGTGAGTGATAAAGAAGGAGAGCATGAAGCACAATCTAACTGAGGAGAGGTCAAGAAGTCGAAGAGAAAGACTCCACAGAGAAGAAGGCCAAAGAAGAGAGCAGGAAGAAAGAAAAGGAAAATCTACTAAGAGCCCAAAGTGAGTCCAAAAGCGTCAAAGAAAGAAGAAAGAGAAGAGAAAAGGAGGAGACAAAAAGAATCAAAGAGGAATCCAGGAAAGATGAAGAGGAGAGGAGGAGGAAAGCAAAGCGAGAGGCCAAGGAGTTAAGGAGAAAGGAATAAAAAGACATAGCCATGGCCATCCACCTCTCAATGAAGCAGCCTTCAAGGGAAGAAGAGCTAGCTGCCTGAGCCCTCACGAAGAAGAACACCCAAGCACAAGCTCCCAAGCACTCAAAAACATGCCACCTCTAGTAGCTGAGAGCAAGGGCAATGGTCTAATTATCCCCATTCCACCTATCCTAGTGCCCACCACCCACTCTCTGTACCCACCTAAGCCTCTTTTACCATGGTGGATGCTAGTAACCTTGGGGCATGGGTTTAGTTTCTGCTTAGCAAATAATTATTTCAAGGTGGAAGTGGAGAGACCCCAATGACTAGAACAAAAATACTGCCAACTACTATGGATGCAGAGTCCAAAAAATAGGACCCCAAAAGGCAGAAGATAAAAGCATCCACAACGACTACTCCTACAGTGCCACCGTCGTCTACACATTATGATGACTATGTCAAGGAACTCCTATCATAGCTAGAGAGGGAAAAAAAAGAAAATAAAATTGCTATTGCTAAACTCCACGCCAAAAAGGAGGCTATGGCAACCTTTTAGCTAGAGAAAACATGCAAAGTGGCAAGCTACTAGATTGAAATAAGTGAGCTAAAAGTAGAGCTTAAGGCTAAAGAAGGAGAAGAAGATACGTGGTGGAAGGGGCTCGAGGAAGAGAATTAGGAAGTTGATCGGCCTGCAAAGGCAATAGAAACTCCTCATAGTGCAAAATGAAGAACTAACAGGGTGAATGGACAAGATCAATAAGTCATGGATCGACTCGCATCAGAAGAATTAGCAAAATCCCTAGAAGGGAGGACCATAAAAAACAAATGGATGAAATGATAGTAGGCTGATGATGGAAATGGAAGAGCAATGGAGGTTAGAGAGAGAGATCGAATACTTGAAGAAGGAGAAGGAGACAATACCTGAAAAGTGGAAAGTGCAAGAATCGACCATAGTGGCCTAGCGCAAAGACAGAATAAGAGCTGAAAGGAGATAAAAAGCCAATGAATGGGTGGCGAAGAGTGAGAGAAGAGTGAAAGACCTAGCGAGCCACTTGGCCCTTGCATAAGGAAATAGAGTGTTTGTGGAGATCAGGGCACAGGCCACACCAACAATGCTAGAAGCCCAACAACATGCCTTCCTCAGCACTATAATGGATGTCACACAGTCAAACGAGGAGGAGGCTATTGAATCACTAAAGAAAAAACTAGAGATCACCTACAAAGACATAAGGCATGGGCTGTGTGCTCAACCGTAAGAAGAAGGGACTAGCCTAAGCCGACAATATCAAAGAGATTATTTTCTAAGGACAGGGCTAATGGTCAAAGAGGTGGACCTACTAAATGGGAAAATACCGTTACGCTTTAACACATCTTATAAATAATAGAAAATCATGACAAATTTGTAAATGATATAAGAGGTTCTTTAGCTTTGCATTGTAGGCATTCCATCCACCATCACCCTCAGTGTCAATAGTCGAAAAGAGAGTTCTCAAACAAATCCATTATTCAACTAACACGAACTCATCACATAAAAATTAATACAACACAAACACAAAACAACCATCTTAATGGCACCTCCAAAAGAAAGATATAGCATTAAGAAGCATAAAATATACATCTAGGGGTATCAGTGAAGATGATCTCTCTTGAAATCTTGATGATTACGAAAATGATCCATGGATAAGGATTCATCTACAAAAGATTTTGGAGGATTCTGAAAGAATTGAAGGTAGCACATCCTTTCTAGCAAAACAAGGTATCTGCTATAGGTAGACAAAGGGTATGAAAATATAGGACATCTAGTTGTTGGGAATCAATGTTCACATTGACATTCATACAAAGCTTTGGAATGGCCTTTTGATCATTATGGGAATTCCTATGCATATATGCTAGGTAACAAGCAAAATTGGCTATCAATCTTCTCGAAGGATCTAGAGATTATGAATATTGTTGGGCAAAATGGAGATAATTTTGATAATCTTGACTAGCAGTTGTCCAATTCCCTGGAATTAATAGCCAATTAATCTGTGGTCCCGTAAGAGAATCAGTTGAGCTCCAGCCTCTTCTTCTTGAAATCTGCTGATCAAATCCTTCATACCCACTAACCAACTGAGGGGGTTGAGAAATTGAAGTGGTAGGAGATAGAAGAGGAATGAGTAAAAGAGGATGAAGAGATGGATAGGCAAAATCATAAAATGAAGAATAAACTAAAGAAGGATTAGCTGAAAATTTAGGCAAATCAGTTAAGAAAGATGTTAATTGATAAGTAGGAAAAGTAGAAGGTATATGGATAGATGGGGAAGGACAAGGCGGAGAAGGGGAAAAGACTAGATCTTCAATGAAAAAACAATAGGTAAAGATTGGAATTTGAGGAGCATCCTGAGGTTAGAAAAAGAGAGGTAAGATGGTCGCTGAGTTGGATTGATAAAGGGAAAAATAAGCATCATAGCGATGGGCCATTTGTTGATAATAAAATAAGCTAGGAACAGAGGTACCTAAAACAGATCATCGATGGTAGGCATCAAAGAAGGATAAATCAAAGGGATGATTCTTAGAAAGATAAGCTAAAAGATCCACCCTCAGCTGGTTAGTGTTCTGCACATAAGTAGAGGCTGTATTCTGTCATTGGTTCAGGACTATAGAATCAATCATTAAGTGCCATAAAGTGTCAGGGCAAGCAGTCACTTTAGAAGAATAACACTGAAACATTTCATCTATCCTCAACTCCAAATGGTTGACATATAAGGCAGCTTGTAAGACCACATCCCTTACATATCACGCTAGATCTACATCATCTGGAATTAATAGATCACCTCGTAGATACATATAAGACAGCAGCATGGTATCCAAAGTTAGAGAATCTTCAAAGACCATACGGACAACTTCTGTCAACAAATCATAAGACCAGGCTCCACTCCAACCATCCTCTAGAAGAGGTAGATCCATCGTTGAGAGCTTAACATAGAAGGCCAAATTCTACAGCTGATAGTGAACAAAAAAGGAATGGTCGAGAGGAATGTACTCCTAAACTTGCTCAAATGTGGACCATAATAAATCTATCCTAGACTGCAATCTTTCCACTTTAGCTTGAAACAACGGACATAATGTGGGCTATCTCTAGAGAACTGCCAAGTCCGCAGGGGTTAAAGAATGAACTAATTGCACAATAGGGCTCTGTGAAGAAGAACGTGACTGGACAAGTTGCTCATTAAGGTGTTGAATTTGGTTTCAACTGTGGTCTAAGGTGGTATTTGCTATTTTAAGCTCCTCTATTTGGGCGGCTAGCAAATCTGGAAGCTCGCAAGATTCTTTCACCAATCTATGTGTAGGGATGCATCCCCACACTTAAGACCGTACCGATTAAGATAGATTGATCGACACGGCCACGGACTTGTCAACCCGACTAGACACTGGTATCCCCACACTTAAGACATAACATGCACTTGCAAATGGAAAGGTAGGGTTAGGAACACTTGGCCCATTTCATAGATGAGTTAAGGGAACTGTCATTGTTGATGCAAAAAGATCAAAGCCATCGTCGGGCAACGAGAGGGACTAGGGCACGCCAAAGAACACATCCAGCATGGCAGGGACCATGCAACAGCACCCAGGGAGGTAGCTTTGTTGATAAAGTCCGTCAATTCAAGTGTCGATGACGAAGAATATTACTCTCAGGTCACGGGCACTCAAGAGGATGATAGAACAGTCGCTCACCTCATGACGCACATTGCTTAATGAATAAGCATGAAATCCCATAACTCACGACTGATGTAAAACTGAACAAGGGGAAAGTGATTGGGAAGGAGTATGCAAGTGTGCACAATTGATGGTGCATTCATGTGTTCCACCCATCTGGCATAGGTGCAAGCAGGAAGGCCAGGGAGCCTTATCATGCAGTGTACAGAATAGGGTGGTATGGCTTGTGATGGTGGCAAAGACCAGTCCCGTGTGTGCAAAGGGAAACAAAAATGTACGTGACTTCAATTGTCGTAACATTCCTCAATCTCACCTCTCGGAATTGATTGAGGAGAAACACCAGTCACACTCAGCCCACCCTCTATCTCACACTCTATTGAAAGATACAAAGGGCAGCCCATTCCTTACACCCATTGATGTAATCCTCACATTCACTTGTGTAAAATTGTTGTATGCCTTGTGCGCATTTGATGGTGCAACTGTGCATCCCACCCTGTGTCAGCATACGGTGCGAGAAGGAAGGCCAGGGAGCCTTATAGTGCAGTGCACAGGAACAGATTGTGCTTTGTGCATCTAGAAGTCCATCCCATGCATGCAACACTCCATTTACACATTGCACCTCTCATTTGAATTGAAGGGAAAGGACTGGTCACTCACCCCACCCTCTATCTCACACTCACTGTTGAGGGTTGAAATGACTTGTTTTTTTGGCTGATTTTTGTTGATTTTGAGAGCTGAATGGTTGATTTTATGAGATGATTGATTGGTTTGGAAGTGGTTTGAGAGTATTTTGGATGATAATGATTGTGTTTTGAAAGTTCATGATGTTTATTGGTGGTTCTGTGATGTTCTGATAGGTTCTGATAGGTTATGTATACCTTCTGTTTTGCTCTGTTTTTGTCTGTTTTGTTCTGATTGTCTTCTGTAAGGAGGGATAGAGTATTGATTGATGAAGATTGAGATATTGTGAAAGTTTATTGAATGGTTTGTGAGAGTTTGGAATGGTTTGAGAATGAGTTATGTGGTTTTGATGACCTTTTGTAACCTTCTGTAGGTCTTCTGTAGAGCCTCTGTCTCTCTTCTGTTCTGTTCTGTACTGTAGCTGTTCTGGTACTGTTCTGTGACTGTTCTGTATGCTTCTGTATGTGTTCTGATGGATGAGAGTGTAGCTTGGGAAAGTTTTCTAGCCTTGGAAAGAGGTGAATACAAGTGCAAAAGAGCTGAAAGAAGTGGAAGAAGTAGCTGCTGAAGACTCAAGTGAAGACTAGAGTGAAGTGACAGTAGTGAGCTATGAAAGGACACTGTAGTGGCTCTGGTGACTCTTCATATCAGACATACTTCTTGGGAGGGGTATCCACGACCAAAGAGGAATTATTGAGAGTGATTTTGAGAGATTGTAGTGAGGATATGATGTATTATTGATGGAGTGAGAGAGAGAGAGTCAGAGATAGCCAATTTTACTGAAACAGAGTGATTGTATATGAGAGATTGAGAGAGAAGACTATGAAGATATTGAAGATGAATACTATGTGATGTATTTCCATTCAAAGATGGTGTATTCCTTTGATTTATTTGTTCTATTGATGGATTTTATGAAGATGTTGAAGAATATGGTTGATTCTATCAAAACCGTGGGAGATCTACATGACGCTGCATGAAGATTTGTTGTGCCTGGTGTTCTTTTCTTCATTGAGATCATATGAAACATGATAAACAAGCTTGTTGATGTTACAAGATAGATTTTCTTGCAAGAGAATTCCCTTTTCCTTGGTGTTCCTCTCGGGGCTCCATGTTTTTGGTGCGCAGCCGGGGAATCTTGCCATCAACAAGCACCAGAAGAGGCTGAAAATGAAGGAAATGGCATTGCCAAGAAGGGAAGAATTCAATGGATGTTTGTAAAGTTTCTTCTTCCACTGAAGAGTTATAATTTCTTATAATCAAAGACACTTTCCAAAAGAAGTTCATCCCACAATGGCGGAAACACATCACCATCATGATGCATGCTCTATGTGGTGGACAGTTTCCTCTTCCTGTTGAAGCAGCAGAAACTTGCATCTTGGTGGCAAATTGTTTGGGAATAAACTGAAGAGCAGAAACAGAGAGAATGACCATCCATGGAAGATTTGGCATTCATTGAGAAGTTTCCAGATAACATCAAGTGGGAGATGGTGAAGAAGCTTCAGGAGTCTTGGTCTGTAGAGGTTCACAGGGACAAGAAGGAAAAGAGTTGGAATTTGTTCGTGGACGCTCAACAGCAAGATACATGGGATGCTTGGTGTACTGATAATCTTCTGTTTGTTCAATTAGCAACCCACTGGAAGTTGGTAGACAGAGTGTTCTTTACAACATACACTGTTGAAACCATCAAAAGCTGGCATTACTATGATGATGGCACCACCACAATGCTCAGACGTATGCATTTTGACACCTTCAGAACTGAATATCTTCCTCTGTGCAGTGGCATGAAAGTAGAATTCAAGGACATTGAAAAGAAAGAAGTAGAAGAAATGTTGGCAAGAGAGTCCTCCAGAGACTGAAGTCTTCTGTTAACCCTCTGTGGAGCATTAACAACATAGTGGAGCCATACCCCTGATGAATGACGCAATAAAAAGGCAAGCGTTAGAACGAGTCCAGAGGTACGTGAGAAGAGAGAAAGCAAAAATCAGAGCCGAGAGCGAGCTCGCAGCAGAAGCCGCCTTTGACACCCTTGCGGAACTCTTTACAGAAGTCCCAATGGCACATCAAGCCCTTCCTCCTCCTGCTGGAGGTCCACTTCCAATCCAGATCCGTCCTGGAAATATTGATGACAGGCCAGCGAATGTAGTCCCATTGCCAGTTTTTAAGGGAGAGTACAATGAAGACCCTGATCTTCATGTAGCAGAGTTTATGGTAGCATGTGTGGCTAACAATGCCAGAACCCCTGAGCATTGGTTGGCAATATTCCCCGCCACTTTCAAGGGCGCGGCGTTTCAATGGTATGAGAGACAAGCAACAGGAACTTTTGGCACATGAGACGACCTGAAGTTGGCCTTCCTCACTAAATTCAGGCATGAAGGTTTTGAAGAGCGGATGAGAGAGGAATTTATGAACCTAAGTCAGTCCTCTAGAGAAAGAGTGGAAGCTTATGTCTCACGAATGGAATCCATCCTGAAGAGATGGACTAATCATAATCTAGATGATGGCATTCAGAAGGGAGTGTTTCTCAGAGGATTACAACCAGAAGTCCGTAAGTTTGTGGAGCTGCAAAGACCAGCCACCCTGCAAGCTGCAACAGAAGGTGCAAGACTGTACGATGAAGTGAAGGCTCGATTAGCAATGAATACATGAAGAGGAGTCCTACCTCCTCTGATGCCAGGAATGATGTATCCACCAAATGCAGTTCCAGGGACTGTTCCCTATCCCTACCAACAGATGCCCCCGGTATCACAGTACAGTGCACCAAATCCACAGTGGCCACAATCCATGCTTCAAATGGTGGTTCAACCTCAACAACAATGGTCCCAACCAATTTCCTCAATGCCAAAGCAACAGTGGAACCCTACCAACTGGAGCCAACAGCCAACAGTTCAAATAGGAGCTCTGAATCAGAACCAGAACAGAGATCCCTCTGTACCAGCCCAACCCGTTTATGCAGTGATTATAGAGACTCCTCAAAACCCTCCTGCCAGTACGTCCAGAGGAGAAAGCTTGAAGGATTACTTATCCAACTCAGTTGCCAACATCAAAAAGGAGTTGATGGATGTGATTACAGAACAACTACAGATGCTGAAAGTGAATACCGCTAGCATATCCAATGTTGCAGGAGCAGGAAGAGATGTGATGCGATCCAATACTTGGTGTGGTAAGTGTCATCAAGCAGGCCATTTAGCCACTGAATGTACACGAAAACCAACTATTCCTGGGGCCTTCTATTCCTACTGTTTGCGGAAGAACCATACAGAGGACATTTGCTCTCTGAAGGAGATGCATGATAGGAGAAGGAAGGAAGAAGACGCAAGATTCAACTTGCTGGAATCCAAAATGACAACACAGGATATTGGACCCAAGCCTAGAGATTTTGGTCCTAATTTCGGACCCAGAAGATTTCCCTCTCAAAGTTACAGAGGAAGACAGTCTAGCGGTGGTCAGAGATCAGAAGTGGAATGTTACAGATGCGGAGAAAAGAGACACATCTCACCAAATTGTCCAAATTCTCGAAGGTCAGTGGATTACAAGCCCTTGTGCAGTCGATGCAAAGGAGAAGGCCACACTGCAAAAGACTGTCCAAGCCCAGCCCCAGTGAAAAACAGTGCTATTGATAGTCCGGCCAAGGCCCAAGAGCCTACCTCCAATTTGGTGGAATTGGAAGTTGCTGCCATCACGCATGCAAAGCAGAAGGAACCACCTGTCCAGAAAGAAAATAACCCTCTTGCCAGAACAGTGAAGTTCAATCTTCCATCAGAAGAACAGAACAGAACAGAGCCTAACAGTGCCGTACAGAGCACTACAGTGCCACAGAGAGTTACAGAGATAGTTACAGAGACAGGACCAGAGGTCCAGGAGACAGAAGAGGAGGAAGTGCCACAAGTGGCAGAAGAAGTCCCTGTAATTCCTCTGTTGGAAGAAAGAGGGAAAATGAAAATGGGTGTTGCCCCATTCCCTAATCAGTTAGAGAAGCCAGTGGATCCTATTAAGGAATACGATCTGGTCAGAGATCTAGTTACCTTTAAACCAAACCTTACATTCCAACAATTATTGATGTTGTCTCCCAGTTGCCGGAAAAGGTTCAAAAGTATACTGACAAGAAGACGTGGCTTAAGGATTGCTTCCTCAATAGCAACAAAGTCCAACAAGACTCCAGAGCCTCTAAAAGAAGTGGACGTAGCTAACGCTTTCCTAGATCCGGGTACCCCGGAGACTGGCGTGTGGATAGAAGGCTGCTTCATCGCAAATGCACTGATTGATGGTGGTTCATCAGTGAACATTATGACAGATGTTACAATGAAGGATCTAGGCTTACAAGGTGTGCAACCCACCCAATGGCTCATCAGACTGGCGGATCAGAGTAGAATCAAGCCTTTGGGCATTCTCCCATATGTGAAGACTACAGTGGCTGGAAAGGATTATTGGCTAACCTATTTGGTGGTGAAGCCAAACTCTTATGGTACATCCTATCCTCTGTTACTGGGCAGACCATGGCTTTTTGAAGCCCGAGCAAGGACGGATTGGTTCAAAGGAACTTTGACCTTGGGTAGAGGACCCAACAAAGTGGTGCTGAAACTGTATGGTTCTCAAAAAGGACATGGATCCACCTCCTTGGAATTATCTTCTGACTCCCCTAACGAGGCTACAGATGGAACGTCAGCAGACGAAGATGCTGTCAACCAGATCCTTCCCAAGAAAACAGTGGCACGTTCCTTAACAGTGGATACTGTAAGCCGACTTCCAAAAGATGCAAAGCCATTATCAATGGGTGAATACTTCCTGCCTGAACCAGGAATGACTTCTGAAATCACTTCTGACAGTGAGATAGAAGAATGGATGTATTGCTCTCCCTGTTACATGGCCATAGCAGAAACAGAGGCAGAAGAGGAAATAGAGAATCTGTTCTTCTGTTACAGAGCTCCTATAGAGACAGAAGCAGAAGCAGAAGCAGAGACAGAGATAGAAGAGGATGAATATGATATGGACGAAGAAGGTTATGAAAGTGAGCCAGAAGAATCTATTCCACCTGAAGAGGATACATTTGGAGAGGAAGTTCCAGAAGCATCAGAAGCAGATGAGCTCATGCTATGGGACAGAATGGCAATGGTACCATTTGGTTTGGTAAATGGATCTTCTTATATGCAAAATTCTTATAAGACGTGGGTTAAGAAGAACAAGCCGTCTTTCAATAGTGGCTCATGCCATCCTCACCCATCCTTGCCAAAGAAAGATGATGATGATGCACCATGCCAACAAGCACCAGTCCCACCAACCCAACAGGCATCAGAGGGTCCCTGTTATGTGACGTTCCTGGATGTGTCATCTTCAGAAGAGGAGTCTTCAAGCCAAGAGGTAATTAATTTTGAAACCAAACCCGAAATGGCTCTAATCCCATTCCAACATCTTAAGGAGCAACCTAAGTCTCCACCAAAAGAAGAAATTGGTTCTAGTGGGACATCAAAAGAGGACACCACTCCCTTGAAGGAGTCGGATCTATATCCAGAAGCAGTCCGTGGGACTTTCATCCGTGAAGTAGAAGGTGAAAGGCAGTTAACCTTTGTGGATGCAGAAGGCACTGAACGCCACTTGAAGGTGGGTAGTAGCCTCCCAGAAGAGGAGTTGTCAACCTTGTACAACTTGTTGAAAGAAAATTTGGACGTGTTTGCATGGTCCTACAAAGACCTAAAGGGGATTGATCCCACAATATGCCAACATCATATTGACTTGGAGCCTGATGCCAAGCCAGTACGGAAACGATAGAGGTGAATGAACCCGAATTATTCCACATTGGTGAAAGCAGAGCTGCTAAAACTTTTGGAAGCCGAGTTCATCTATCCAGTGGCAAATAGTGAATGGGTTTCACCCATCGTGGTTGTACCCAAGAAGAATGGCAAATTGCGAATATATGTAGATTTCCGAAAGCTTAATTCCAAGACGAAGGAGGATCACTTTCCTATCCCTTTCACAGACCAACTGTTGGACACAGTGGCAGGACATGAACTTTCTTCCCTTCTGGATGGATTCAGTGGATACAACCAAGTCCAAATCGCAGAAGAAGACCAATCCAAAACAACCTTCACCACAGAATGGGGGACCTACGCTTACCGAGTGATGCCGTTTGGACTCTGCAATGCCCCTACTACTTTCCAACGAGTCATGATGGCCGCATTCCAGAATCATCTGCACGACTTCATTGAGGTATATTTAGATGACTTATGTGTCTATAGTTTGATCCGTGAACACTGGGAACACCTGGAACAATGCTTTGACCGATGCCGGGAGTATGGGATTTCCCTCAACCCCGACAAATGCATCTTTGGGGTCTTTTCCGAGGTTCTGTTGGGCCACATTGTCTCTGCACAAGGGATATCAACAGACCCTGCAAAGATTGAAAAGATAGTAGCTCTGACAGCAGCCACCAACCTCAAACAGTTGAGGGGATTCTTAGGCCATGTGGGTTATTACAGAAGGTTTATAGCCCATTTTGAGACAAAGGCAACTTCCTTGCACAAGCTTCTGAGGAAAGATGCAGAGTTTACTTGGACGGAAGAATGTGACAAAGCCTTCCACACTCTGAAGCAGTGTCTGATAGAGGCACCCATTCTGCAACCTCCTGATTGGACGAAAGAGTTCCATGTACACACTGATGCATCAATTGAAGGTTTAGGTGCTGTCCTCTGCCAAAAGGGCTCCTCGAAGTTGGATCAACTGATCTATTACGCAAGCCGAAAAGTCACTGATAGGGAATGGAACTATACAATGACAGAGCTAGAATGCTTGGCAATGGTGTTTGCCCTAGAGAAGTTCCGCCATTACCTCCTATCCACCCACTTTAAATTTTATGTGGATCATGAGGCCCTGTCCTTCTTGATGAACAAAGCATATGTGAAAGGACGAATGATGAGATGGCTCCTTTTATTCCAGGAGTTCGACTTTGAGGTGATTACTAAGCCTGGTCGTTCCCATGTTCTGGCTGATCATCTGTCGCGTATCCCACAAACTGCAGATGAGGAGCAGGATGATCCAAACCTCCCTGATGCTTCCCTATTCTTGGTAGAAATTGTAACTCCCTGGTATGCAGACATTGCCAATCTGTTAGCAACTCAACAGTACCCTCCTGGTATTTCTAGTCGGGAAAGGAAGAAGCTTATGCTAGAATCAGCCCCTTACACCCTGTTAGGCGGAGCACTGTACAAGAAAGGCAAAGATGAAGTGCTCAGAAGATGTGTTGCAGGAAATGAGATTGGGATTGTTCTGAAGGCTTGCCATGACGAGCCATGTGGAGATCACTTTGCAGGAGAAGCTACAGCCAGGAAGGCTCTGTTCGCAGGATATTGGTGGCCTACCATTCATAAGGATGCCTATGATTACTGTAAAAGATGTGATGCTTGTCAAAGAATGGGGAAACCCACGAAGACAAGTGCCATGCCACTGCAACCTATCCTTCCCTTGAAGTCGTTTGAGAAGTGGGGCATCGACTTCATAGGTCCGATTGATCCTCCTACTAGAAGGAAACAGAACCGATACATCCTCGTATGTACGGATTATGTTACAAAGTGGTGTGAAGCTAAAGCCCTAAAGCGGGACGATGGTAACAGCGTGGCCCTGTTCATGTACGAGAATATCATTACCCGTTTTGGCAGTCCCTTAGAGCTGGTAAGTGATAGAGGCACGCATTTTCTCAACAAAGTCATGGAAGAGTTGACAGAGTTGTATAAGATCCGCCATCGCAAGTCCACTCCCTATTACCCCAGAGCCAACGGCCAAGTCGAAGTCACCAATCGCATCCTCTGCTTGATTCTGACAAGAACGATTGCCGCACATCGTCGTGATTGGGACGATCGACTTACAGAGGCCCTCTGGGCATACAAAACCTCCCATAAAGCAGCAACAGGACAGACACCCTTCCAGCTGGTGTATGGTACAGAATCTGTTTTTCCTGTTGAATTGGAACTACCCTCTTTGAGAGTGGCTATCAAAGAGCGTTTGGGGGACGATGATTCACTGCAACGCCGTCTCCTGCACTTGGAATGTTTGGACGAAATTCGTAGGATGGCTCTACAGTGCATGGAAGCCACGCAAGCTCGACGTAAGGCTTACCATGACAGCTTCATCAAGCACAAGGAGTTCAAAGAAGGTGATTTGGTCCTAGCCTATGATTCACGATTTGGCAAGTTTCCTGGCAAGCTTCAACAGCGGTGGATGGGCCCCTATAAGGTACTTGCCGTCAACCCTAATGGTTCTATCCAAGTGCAGACTGTTGATGCCTTTGATGATCCCTTTCTGATCAATGGATATCGCCTGAAGAAGTACTTCCCTCCTTGGGGATCTTGACAATTACGGTCACTTGATCCTTTCCCTCGTTGGCGCGGCACTATACTTCTTATGATGGTACTTCTGATAGCCGTTCTTCAGTCATTCCTGATGAAATGGACGCAACCCTTTGTCCCCTCAACTCCATCTTCCAGCCTTGATCTCTTATCCTCTATTTTCCACCAGCGACAGTGGCGAGGTGGGTTCTGACAAATGGTAGTTCTACCATTCCCTTGCTCAATTCAAAAAAAAAACAGAAAACGAAAGGAAAAGAAAGAAAGAAAGAAAGAAAAAAAACAAAACATATCGGTCATGGGAGAAAAGGACTTAGGTCCCTGTCATGCCGACCTATTTTCCAAGAAAAGGTGGAAACACCCTCGTGAATAGGGGAAAATAAAAGAAAAGAAAAAGAAAAAAAATAAGAAAAACAAATCTATTATGAGAGAAAAGGAAGCAACTCCCTGTCATAGCAGGCCTCGTTCCAAGAAAAGGTGGTACACACCCTTGGGCGAGAAGCTGGCTATGGAAAAGGTGGTAACACCCAGCAGTCCAAAAAGTGGATTCATTGATTGATATCCCTCGGATCCAATTCCGACGCTACCTCCCTTGGTACGCTGTGTCCTGGGTCTTTCTGCAAAGTGACTACCTATCCTCTAGCAGACGACATGTTCCTGTCCAATACAACGTTCGATTTGATGGCTACCTCCCTGGGTACGCCTCTTCAACAATTGATGACGCGATCTTCATCGACAAACAATCGAGTGATGTGAGCTTTCATCCTAACTGGATGGGGAAGTGAGTATGATTGCCCTCTGTAACTATCAACAACGAGTGAGACAGAGGGTGGGTTGAGAGACCAGTCTTTTCCCTTCAAATCAAATGAGAGGTGAGAAGTGTGAATGAAGTGTTGCACGCACAGGATGGGCCTCTCAATGCACAACACACAATTTGTTCTATGCACTGCACCATAAGGCTCCCTGGCCTTCTTTCTTGCACTGTATGCTGGCACAGGGCGGGATGCACCGTTGCACCATCAAGTGCGCACAAGGCATACAATCTTTGCACAAGTGACTGTGAGGATTACATCACTGGGTTTCAGGAAAAGACTGCCCTCCTGTATCTATCAACAGAGAGTGAGACACAGGGTGGGTTGAGTGTGACTGGAGTTTCTTCAATCAAATACCGAGAGGTGAGATTGAGGGACGTTACGACACTTGGAGTCAGGTATGTTCCAGTTTCCCTGTGCACCCACGGGATGGGTCTTTACCGTCAACACAAGACACGTCACCCTGTTCTATACACTGCACTGTAAGGCTCCCTTGCCTTCCTCCTTGCACTTATGCCAGACGGGTTGGACGCACTAATGCACCATCAAATGTGCACCCTGGCATACTCCTTCTGCACCATTCCCCCTTTTCGATTTCTAAACCGGGTATGAGATATGGGTTTCCATCATTATTCCTCGAGTGATATCAGTCATGGGGCGAGTGACTGTTCTTTCATTCCAATTGAGTGACTGCGAGTTGAGTGTAGTATCCCTCATCATCGACAGATTTCCTGTGATTCCTTTAATCAGCTACCTCCCTGGGTGCTGTTGCGTGGTCCCTGCCATGACGGACGTGTGCGTGTGCCGTGGTACCTCCAGCGCCGACAACCGCACTAGACGTGCCATCGACACTCAACCTTGCTTCTTGACGAAATGGGCCAAGTTTTTCTAACCCTCCCACTTTGGTTTCTCAGTGATGGTCATGTTTTAAGTGTGGGGACGTTAGTGGATGGTCTGTGGCGTGGTCCTAGGTCCCTGTTGCTCGGTTAACCCTATCCGTTAAGGTCTTAAGTGTGGGGACGCGTCCCTGCGCGTCTACATTGCATACCCTTTTGCATATGCCTTAACCTGTTCATGCATGTTTGTCATGCCTTGCTTTTACCCTGATGGGGTCCCTTCCCACCCAACCGTTCCTTTTTCACCCACCCTTGGGGCTGTTCCCTTACAGTTTTCCTTCATTCCCTAATTTTGCGGTCCTGTCCTGTGCACGCACCCTACGTTCACCGAAGTCCAAATCCAACCTTATAGCCCTGTTCCTCCCTTTGACCTGACCATTTTTCCTTTTTACCTACCCCTGTTCTGGTGCACGGTTTTCGAGTTATTAATTTTTGAAGCATTTTGCGCAAATTCGCTGGTTTTCCATGTGAACGTGCTTTTCTTGTTTCGGAACCGTGCTCTGACATCCTAGCCCTGCCATCCACTTTTCCCCTGACATTTTTCCTTTTTACGCCGTGTCATTCCAATATACGGTTTGTCCATTATTAATTTTCCGGTTTTTTACGACTTTTTCATGCGTATTTTTTACATTTTTCCATGTGAACCTGCCCTGTTTGCATCAGAATTCCAATCTGATTTGACAGCCGTGTCCCCTGTGCCTTCCCTCACCTTTTTCCTTTTTCTTCCATCCTCTTTCGCCTTCTGGATTTTTCCTTATTAATTTTTCAATGAGTTTTCGGGAGTATTTTTGGAGTTTTTCGCATGTGAACCCCTCCTACTTCCACCGGAACTATGTTTTAACATGACAACCCTGTGCCATCCCTTCCTGCGGACATTTTTTCTTCTTACTGCATGTCGTTCCGGCAAATGGTTCGTTCGATATTAATTTCCGATCCCATTTTCAGGTTTTTTTTTTGGATTTTTCCCACGTGAACGCGTCTTATCTCAGTCGGAATTCTATTTTGATGTGATAGGATTGTTGAGCACGTCTTTCTGCACAGTTTTCCTTTTTTTTGCACCTCGTTCCGATGCACGAATCTTTCGATATTAATTTTTAATTGCATTTTTTGGTTCGTTTTTTGGGTTTTTTGCATGTGACCGCCCTTTCCCCCCCCGACACCTCCGTCATATATTTTTCTTGTTTTCCCCCTGTCATCCTGCCCACTTTTTGTTTTTACGCTATTTCGTTTTGACGTCCGGATTGGGAGTTATTAAATTTTCTTTCTTTTTACGTGTATTCGCGCGCCCGTTTTGCGCGTGACCGCGCCCTTTTTCCATTTTACTCATCTCCACGCGCCCGGGTCGTGTCCGCATGACCCGTACCGTCATCCCGGTACCATTTCAATCCTGTCACGGCAAATTTTTTTACCCCGCCCCGCGCACGTGCGCGGGACGGGGTACGCGTCCCTTTCCTTGGGCGCCCCCTATCCTACCCTACCCTCTCCCACCCCTACCCTTTCCTTGGGCACCCCCCACCCCCCTTGGGCCCCTGCCCACCCCCACCCCAACCGCCTCCCCTCCTCCCTCTCTTCCTCCTCCTTCTCCCACGTCCCTTCCCTTCTCCCACCTGCATTCTCCTCCCCTACCTCCTTCCTCCTCCCCCCTTCCTTATTCCTCCCCCGTCGCCGCTGTCAGGACAAGCCCATCGCCGCCGTCGCAGGACGTCGCCGCCTGAGGCCCACCCTGTGCCGCCGACCAGCCGCGCGGCCGCTGTCTCGCCGCCGCCGACTCCCTCAACGCCGCCGCCGCCGCTCCCCGGCCGCGTCACCCTCCCCCTCCTCCCCCTCCTCCCTCTCTTCCTCCTCCTTCCCCCACCACCTCCCTACCAGGTTAGCCACTAACCTCACGTAGTTAACACTAATCTATGTTTAGTTAAAACTAACCTAGCTTTAGTTAAACTAACCTCGCTTAAGTTCAACTAACCCACCTTTAGTTGGATTAACCCCTATTTAGTTAACTTAACCCCATTCCAATTAACCTACCTAATTGTAGTTAGCAACTAACCTAACTAGGGTTAGGATCCCACTAACCTAGCTAGGGTTAAGTTCTAACTAACCTAGCTAGGGTTAAGTTGTGACTAACCTAACTCAGGTTAGTTCCACCCCCACTAACTAACCCTAGGTTAGTTAGTCTCCCCCTGGTTAGTTAGGACTTGCCTAACTAACTAAATTGACTAACTGACCCTAGACTACCTTAATTGACTAACCTGACTAGACCAGATTTGACTTACATGACTTACCCAGACTAACCAGACTTAACTGACTTACTTCTAACTTACTGATCTAATTAACATGCTTTATATGATTTAATTAATTTCTAAATTAAATTTCCCATCATAAAAATTCAAAAAAATTTCTAAAAATTCCCTTTGTTTTTTGCCAATTTTTGGGAGTTTGTCCGTTGGAAATTACCCACCCTAAAATTTTTGAAAATTAAATATTTCCCAATTTATCCCCCAAATTACCAACAAATGTAGAAAATTCATTTAAAAATAGTAAAAAAATCATAAACAAATTTTGAAAAATTCTAAAAAATTCCCCTCACCCCCTTGACCATTTTTCATTTATTTTTCATTTTAAAATATTACCGTACATGGTACCCCTATTGTTAAAAAAAAAAACAAAAACAAAAACAAACCAATAAACCAACAAACGAAAATTTCCCTTAACACTCTCTATTTTATTTGCATAGACTCCATTGTGGATATTTCCTCCATGTTCATGTGTTGTATATGTTGATTTCCCTATTATTATTTTTATTCTTATTTTTAAAAAAAACAAACAAACAAACCACAAACTACACAAACAAAAAAAAACAACACACATCCACAAAACATAATAACCTCACAAACATAAACCAACCATCACTAATCCCACATTACAAACATTAAAAAACCAACCACAAAAAAAATCAACCCATCTCCTAAGGTATTGTATTTGTTGTTCGTCAGTGATCTTTACTTTTCCTTTACTGGATTCACTTCTTTTGGGGGACTCTTCCGTGCGCATTTCTGCATTACATACACACCCCTTCCAGGTATTTATTTTATGTGCTTTCTTTATTTTCATTTCCCCCTTAATCACAAATTAATTCTTCAAATGAACTTTTTATTCACCCACAGTTTCCACGCGCATTCGCGCTCAACACACACATACTTTTTAATTAAAATTAACTAACCGTTCACTTAGCACGCGCTACGTGCGCTACAGAGGCACTTTAATTTTTAATTAAAATGAACCAGCCGTCACATGAGCACGCGTTGGCAAAAAAACGCTCCACATCACCTTAATTTGTAATCAATGAATTTGCATTTAGAGACCCAGTTGGGTATCGAAGTCCGGGAATCGAATTAATGCACCGCTTCACCTAATAATTGGTAATTTAATTTATAAGAAGGAACCGCCGTTTTCTTGCTAAGGTTTATCACCTAATAAAAATTCACCCATTCTTAATAATTTATTAAAATGAACCCTTCACTAAATTAATTCCCCCCTCACTGCACTTAATTCCCCTTTTTAATGAATCGTTTCGTGGGATGGGTATGCGCAGTCATTAGAGTTGTTTTCCTAGTCCAGTCCTGGTTTATCACCGATGTAGTCTTGATATGTGTCGGATGTGGTATTGTTTTGGTTTACTGTCTTTGTTACGGTTACGGGTACGGTATACAGTTCTTTCTTTTCTTGCCTGATACGGGGTTCTGGGTGTTTGTCTGCTGCATTGCATGAAGCTTTCGGTTGCATATGTCTCAAGGTCATGTCGAATTTTTTCTAGACTGTGGTTTGCTTGGGGTTAGTTGGTCGAGTCACGTTTTCTTGTTTTGGTTGTTCTCTTATCCTTGGATTTTTGTCTATTGCTTTGCAGGCATTCTCCTTGATTGTCTGTGTTTGTGGTGTGTGTGTAACCATTTGAATGGCGCCCTCTCACGCTCCTCCCCCTATCCAATACGTCCTACTAGTTAGTAGGGATTACTCTTCCCTACTTACTTTTGAGCCTCTCACGAAGGCGGGACTCGCTGCTTTTGTGGCTACTTCTTTTCCCCTGCTTCCAGAGGATCCGTCGTTATGTGATGAGTTTCTGGCCTCTTACAGCAAGAAGACAGGACTAGTCCAGGGAGTTTCTATGACTTTGACACCTCGAGGCTTAGGGAAGGCTCTGTCTCTACCCTCCAAAGGTGAACCTTTTGTGACCACTCGTCAGCTTTTCTCTAATGAAGAGATTCTAAAGCTGTTGCAAAAGCAGACAAGGGAAATCCTCGATGTTAAGAAGGTGATTAACTCTTCAGGAGTTTCCTTTTCTATGATCATTGATCCCGTATGGAAGACGATCTGTCAGTTTCTCCAGGACAGGTTTATGCCTGCCAAAACGCCATCCCAGTACTTGTCCAAAGAGCTTTTCACAGCTTCCAGGATGGTGTTGAAAGGAGTTGCTATTGATTGGAGCACTTACCTCCTCACTAAAATGGATCAGCATTTCGTTAAAGTCACCAGGGGTAATGTTACCAATGTCACATATGGATCATATTTGTCTGCCTTCTTGACTTATTCAGGTTTCCAGAAGACTGTACCTCCTCCTCCATCAGATCCCGTACCTCCTCCTCCACCTTCAGATGAGTCAGCACCCATTGACATAGAGGATGATGATTCTCCGCCTCCCCTGGTCATACAACACAAACGCTTGAAGAGGATAGCGGATAAAGCTCCTTCAGTACTTCCTTCAGTGCCCATTCGTGCTACCTCTGGCAGTGAACTCCCTGGGTATCTCACTTGTAATAACCTGTTCAGAGCATATCGAGAAGGATCATTGGAGATATCAGTTCCCTCCCTGAACAGTCTAGTTTCAGGAGATGCAATTCCTTTTCTCTGTAAGGATATTCAAAGCTTCATTGAGTTGTCAGTGACAGCCTGTCTTCAACAGCTATACGTGTCTTTTTATGAAGAGCTCATGCAGTCTAAGGACTAGTTGCATAAGGCAACATCTGAGTTAGCTTCTGCTAAGGATACTCTAGCAGATTTATTTAAGCAAATGAAACAGCAAACCCAACTGGTTGCCACCCAAAGCGATGAGATTTCTTCATTGAAGATCCAGTTAATAGAGGCTCAATCACAAGTTACTAGCCTTTCAGAGGAGAAGGAGAGGATGTCTAGAGAAGCGAAGGAATTCCAAGCTATCTTAGATGACAAACTTTCAGCTTTACAGATTGCTACTGACACAGTGGCCAAACAAGCCTCCAAAATCCAGCAGTTGCAAGATCAACTTGCAAAATCCCGCTATGTTCCTCCAAGCCCTAATGTTCCATTGATTCCTTCTCTTTCACAGTAGGACTTGGCTGCTCTTCAGAGACAGGCTACTTTGTGCCCTCTATTCCAAGATAAAGTGGAAAGATTGCAGTCCCGAATGGACTTGTTATGGTCTACCTTTGAGCAGTTTCAGGAATATGTCTTACCAGACCATTCTTTCTTTGTCCACTACCACTTATAGAAGTTGGTCTTCTACATGAAGCTTTCCATGATGGATTTACCTTTTCCAGAGGATGGCTAAAGTGGGGCTTGGTCTGCTGAGTTGTTGACAGAGGTAGTCAGAATGGTGTTTGAAAATTCTGTCACGCCAGATACCATGTTGATGTCATACATGTATCTACGAGGAGACTTGTTAATTCCAGATGAGGTGGATATGGCATGGTATGTGGGGGATGTGGTCTTATAGGTTGTTTTGTATGTCAATCATTTGGAGTTGTGCATAGCTGACATGTTCCAGAGTTATTCCTCCAAAGTGGCTGATTGTCATGATAATTCGTGGCATCCCATGATTGATTCGGTGGTCCTAAATCAAAGACAAAACACAGCTCCTACCTTTGCCCAGAGTACTAATCAACTGAGGATGGATCTCTTAGCTTGTCTTTCAAAACATAATCCATTTGATGCTACCTTCTTTGGTGCCTATCATAGACGATCTCTCTTAGGACCTTCTGTTCCTACCCTCCTCTATTACCAACAAATGGCTCACCGATATGCTATATATCTTTAAGCCCTTTGTCAATCTAATTCCACCACTATTTTACCCCTTCTTTTCCAACCTTCATCTTTCCCTCAAATTCCCATTTTTACATACTGTTCCTTTATTGAGGATAGGGTATTTTCCCCTTCTCCACCCTGTCCTTCTCCATCCATTAATGTACCCTCTACATTTCCTATTTATCAGTTAACACCCTTCCTTAGTGATTCCCTCCAAATTTCTGCCACTCCTTCTTTAACCTTTTCTTCCTTTTATGATTTTTCCTATCCCTCACTTCATCCACTTTTCCTTATTCCATTACTCTCTCCTAATACTTCTATATCTCAACCACCTCAGTTGGTTAGTGACTGTGACGGGTTTGATAATCAGATTTCCAGAAGAAGGGGATGGAGTTCGGATGATTGCCTTACAGGACCTCAGATCAATTGGCCAGTAATTCTAGGAGAATGGACAGCTTCTAGTCAAGCTTATCAGAACTATGTTCATTTTGCTCAGCAGTATTCACAGTCTGCAGATCCTTCAGTGAGATTAACTGCTCACTTTGCTTGGTACTTGGAATATATGCATAGGCACTCTCATAATGATTCCAAGCCTATTCCAAAGTTGTGCATGAATGTCAATGTGAGCATTGATTCCCAACAACTGGATATATTGTATTTTCATGCCCTTTGTTTGCCTAGTAGATATTTGGTCCTGTTGGAAAGGATGTGCTGTCTTCAGTTTTTTCAAAATCCTCCCAAAACCTTTGTAGATGAATCCTTGTCTATGGATCGTTTCCGACAACATCAATCTTTTAAGAGGGATCATCTTCATTGATACCTTTCCAATGTATGGTGGAAGCTTTCTAATGAAAATCTCTCTTTTTGGAGGAGTCATTCAGATGGTTATGTTGTGTATTCGTGTTTGTGTTGTGAGTTCATTTATGTAAAATGAACATGGTGGTTTCCTATTGGATTTCGTGTGCGAGCTACATTTTGGAGAATTGTGGTGATGGGGTCGTGGTTGGAGAGTTGAAGCTGATACTGATGCAGAAGAAGCAAACTCTTATATCCTTTACAGATTTGTTGTGATTTTTAGTTTGATAAGAGGTGTTAATGTATAAAGGGTTTTCCTTTCTTTGTATTTTTATATCAGAAACAGGTTATAAGTTGGGGTCGTGGTGGATGGATTCTTTTTGAAAAGATATTGACGATCAAAGTTGCGATTTTAAATGCACTTTTATTCCCTTTTTCCTGGGTCGCGAGGACGCTTCCTTATTAAGTGTGGGGATATGTTGAGGGTTGAAATGACTTGTTTTTTTGGCTGATTTTTGTTGATTTTGAGAGCTGAATGGTTGATTTTATGAGATGATTGATTGGTTTGGAAGTGGTTTGAGAGTATTTTGGATGATAATGATTGTGCTTTGGAAGTTCATGATGTTTATTGGTGGTTATGTGATGTTCTGATAGGTTCTGTATACCTTCTGTTTTGCTCTGTTTTTGTCTGTTTTGTTCTGATTGTCTTCTGTAAGGAGGGATAGAGTATTGATTGATGAAGATTGAGATATTGTGAAAGTTTATTGAATGGTTTGTGAGAGTTTGGAATGGTTTGAGAATGAGTTATGTGGTTTTGATGACCTTTTGTAACCTTCTGTAGGTCTTCTGTAGAGCCTCTGTCTCTATTCTGTTCTGTTCTGTACTGTAGCTATTCTGGTACTGTTCTGTGACTGTTCTATATGCTTCTGTATGTGTTCTGATGGATGAGAGTGTAGCTTGGGAAAGTTTTCTAGCCTTGGAAAGAGGTGAATACAAGTGCAAAAGAGCTGAAAGAAGTGGAAGAAGTAGCTGCTGAAGACTCAAGTGAAGACTAGAGTGAAGTGACAGTAGTGAGCTATGAAAGGACACTGTAGTGGCTCTGGTGACTCTTCATATCAGACATACGTCTTGGGAGGGGTATCCACGACCAAAGAGGAATTATTGAGAGTGATTTTGAGAGATTGTAGTGAGGATATGATTTATTATTGATGGAGTGAGAGAGAGAGAGTCAGAGATAGCCAATTTTACTGAAACAGAGTGATTGTATATGAGAGATTGAGAGAGAAGACTATGAAGATATTGAAGATGAATACTATGTGATGTATTTCCATTCAAAGATGGTGTATTCCTTTGCTTTCTTTGTTCTATTGATGGATTTTATGAAGATGTTGAAGAATATGGTTGATTCTATCAAAACCGTGGGAGATCTACATGACGTTGCATGAAGATTTGTTGTGCCTGGTGTTCTTTTCTTCATTGTGATCATATGAAACATGATAAACAAGCTTGTTGATGTTACAAGATAGATTTTCTTGCAAGAGAATTCCCTTTTCCTTGGTGTTCCTCTCGGGGCTCCACTCACTAATAGATACAAAGGGCAGACCATACTCATATCCCCATCCGGTTAGGATGAAAACTCACATCACTCAGGGGGTTGTCGATGAAGGTCGCTTCGTCTGTTGGTGAAGAGGCATACCCAAGGAGGTAGCCAACAGATTGGAACTGTATATCGAATATAGAACATGTCGTCTGCTAGAAGACTGTCAGACACTCTGCAAAGAGGCATAGGACACAGCATACCAAGGGAGGCAGCTTCGGAACTGGGTCCTGGAGATGTCGACTGATGGATCAATTTTCTACTTTTCCATATCTAGCTTCCCACCCAAGGGTGTTTGCCACCTTTTCTTGGAACGAGGCCTGCTATGACAAGGAATCGCTTCCTTTTCTCCCATAACAGTTTGTTTTTCTTATTTCTTTCTTATTTTTTTCTTATCGCTTTGTCTTTTAATAAAGAGTATGGTAGAAATACCATGTGGCAGGACCATCCACATTACCACTACTGGATCAAACGAGAGGAGAACATAGTAAGGATGGGAGGTGTCTGGGAGGGGCTAGCAGAACAAGACCGCCTCATGAGGAAGATCATAAGGGCTATCAAAAGCATAAGGAGAAGGACAGTGTGACGCCCACAAGGAAAAGGGTGCGTCCACTGTGATTTTTAGGATCCCCAAGGTGGGAAGTACTTCTTCAGGCGATAGCCATTGATCAGAAAGGGATCATCAAAGGCATCAATAGCCTGCACTTGGACAGAGCCATTAGGATTGATAGCAAGTACCTTATAGGGACCCATCCAACGTTGTTGAAGCTTGCTAGGAAACTTCCCAAATCGTGAATCATAGGCTAGGACAAGATCACCTTCTTTGAACTCCTTGTGCTTGATGAAGCTATCATGATAGGCCTTACGTCGCGCTTGAGTGGTTTCCATGCACTGTAAGGCCATCCGCCGAATCTCATCCAAACATTCCAAATGCAGCAGGTGTGGGAGCTTTCGCTCAACCGCCAAGACCCATGGACCGCTTATTGTTCAAGCGTTCCAAGCCGAGCACTAATGGCTACCTCTCACATAGCTGACACGCCATCCATATCTACGGGTGTAGTGAGCTTACCTCCATGCCGATCGAGTTACCTCCTCTCTTGAAAGTAGCTCCACGATCCAAGTGCAAGCTTCAAGCAAGCTCCATCCTCAAGCTCCACGCTCCAAGCTCCATTGCCGCGAGTAAGAGAAGAGAAGAGAAGAGAAGAGAAGAGAAGAGAAGAGAAGAAGAGAGGAGAAGATGGAGAGCTTCTCCTCCCCAGTCCCTCACCCTCACACACTCACTCCCTCACACTCTCACACTCCCTCTCTCAAGCACAAGCTCAAGCAAGCAAGAAGAAGAAGAAGAAGAAGAAGAGGAGAGCCACTTTTGGCAACACACAAGAATGAGCTTCTCATTCACTTTCGAACTTTATATATATAACCCTAAATCCCTTTTGGGCGGTCATCCCCTTATCCCCTTTTTTACATGGCCGGGCGTGGCCTAGGCCCTTTTCCCCATTGTCCTTCTATCTTCCTAGCTTCCTTTCCACCACCCGTCTACATTTAGAAATTGCATGGGTGAGAGCCCGGCGTTCCTTGAATTAAACCATGATGCGTTTGCGCTCTTTTACAAAAGTATTGACTTGCGCTTTTCCTTGCACGCCTTTCTCCCTTATTTAGGACTTTTCTCCATGTGCGTCATTGTCTTCCGTTTCACTTTACTTTGGCATTTTCTTCTGCTTCAGCTTTTCCAAATTTTCCTCCTTTGTTCATTTGAAGGTTAACATTACCCCCCTCCTAGATGAGTGCCAGTCCCATGGCACTCACCGTCATAGGTAGCAGGCTTTGGCACGTACTGAAGACGTGGGTGAAAGGGACATTGAGGGTTACCGAGGAGTGTTGGTAGTGGTGGGGAGGAGGGTCATTGGGGGCATGTTAGTGGTTTAGGTGGCTGGTGGTAGGGCTATTCTTTGTGGGGATTGCACTGATGGGGTACAAGTGGCAATTTGTTAGGGATTCTGCACATGACGATTCTTGGCGGGCTTGCAGGATGATAAAGGATAGGAATTCAGAGTTGAGTGTCGATGAAGAGCGAACGACACCTTCATTGGAGTCTTCAATACTTACAATTGAAAACCTCTCATAGGTGGTCTCTCCCTAGGGGTAGTGCTAGTATTCTCTATCATGCACAAGACATAGTTGAATTAGTTTGGGAGACAGGTTGCGAACTCTAAGCAAGTTGAGAGTATTATCCCACACTTGAGGACCCAAACTGTGGATATATTTTGGTG
Organism: Lygodium microphyllum; assembly: GCF_053477565.2. NCBI lineage: Eukaryota > Viridiplantae > Streptophyta > Polypodiopsida > Schizaeales > Lygodiaceae > Lygodium > Lygodium microphyllum. The sequence goes on from NC_141156.1 coordinate 45,863,717, forward strand.
CAGATATTATGTGAGTGCTCGTGCATACTTAGATATTACGTAGTTAGAAGACCACGGGTTGGTTTCCCAGAACAATGTGGAGATGAAGCAAAGTTGTCCATGTTGAGAAGAAGAACACATGAAGGTATATGCAACAGCCTTTGCATTGTGACTGCACGATGTAACATAATTGAACACAGGGACACTGCACTATCGGTAGCTGGTAGCTATTGGACCTGCGTGATGAGGACAGTGTACTTTTCATGGATATCGTGTGGTGCTTACCACAATTGATTGCAATGGTATTAAGACAGAGTGCAAGAAGGAATCGTGTGAATGGGTCAGGGTGACAAGTCTAACCATAGACGAGACAAGCTCCCTAGGTATGTCCGGCCCTTGATGTGCCCTGATGGGTGATGTTAAGGGGCTCGGGGATTAGGGGCGGAGCCAGCCGACCAAGGTCACTGGACGCACCTAGTTTGAGGACCCCTAGGTGCTGTGCTGTGATCATGGGTGCTTCATATAATTTTCTTCTTCTTTTTTTTCTTTTTCTTGTGCTCTTTTTTTTCTTCTCTCTCTCTCTCTCTCTCTTTTTTGACTTGCCTGAGTACAACCATTGCAATATGTTGAGGCTATCAACCTTTCAATGGGTTGGGAAATGTCAAGCTTCGAAGGCTCAAGAAATGGATATTACAGTGATGATTGTGACCTAGCCTCGTTGTTAGAGAAGTAGTTGTTGAGATGGGGAGATACACTTGAGATATTGCAAACCTCTTTGCAACACGCGATGCCGGTATAATTGAGGTAACAACTGTCGTGAGCCAATTGTAGAGCTCGACCCAGAAAGAGAGCATAGCCCATGACTATGCTTTGGGTCATGCGATGTGGGCACTCGTAAGGGCGATTCTTCGCGTTCGACAACATGGTTTTGTTGCGGTTCTTTGTGAGGTTGGTGGTCTTGCGGTGACTTGGGCATTGAACACGTTCGCATGAAGACCTGTGTCATCCTGTATCCACTTGTCACTTCATGAGAGTATATGCAAGTCGCATGCGTCAAGTACAACGAACAAATGCAATCATATCAAGATATTACTTTTTCAAAATCCTATGATGCTGATTGCAATGCCTATTCCGGTGCTTGTTAAAGACTTGGCATATATTAGCAATAGGTGAGGAAAGTGTATACAAGTGGGGAGCCTGTCCCTTTAACCGTCAAAAGACAAAAAGTTATGGCAGGATGGCCTTTGTTAAGTTTCTTGCATATCATAGGAGCTACTCTATTTGCACAAGGCGGGGTGAGTTCGGGTGGTCAGGCAATTGAGGCTCTGCTGGTGAGGGGCTCCTGTGAAGTTGGGCAGGGAAGATGTCGTCCGAGACCTGAATGGTGTAGTCTCTGGCCGCAACCATTTCCAAAATGCTTTTGAACAATGCATCGAGTTCTTCCTTGTCTCAAGCTGCCCTCTCTTCTTTCAAGCACTTGGTGCTCGAGCGTCTGTTGGGGGCCCGCACATCCGGTGTTGCCAGGCCTTGTGTTCTCCCTTGAGCTTCTATTCCCTTGGCCTGGGGATTTTTCGGCCTACGTCCGAGGCGTGTCACTTGGGGCCTCGTTTCTTTGCATACCTTTTGAGGCTAGGCACGTAGCGCACCGGCGGAGGAGCTTGTGCTGCATGCTCCCTTCGATGGTAGAGAGCGTCTTTGCAAGCTAGCTGCCCTGGGTACTCCATGTCTTCCACGTAGGGGGACTTGCAAAATGCGAACCAAGGATTAGGCCTTGATACATGATAAAACCATTCGCATGGAGGGGATTATAGTGTGGGTTATCAAGCACATATGATGAGGAGGGGAGAGATGAGGCATGCAATGTTTGTTGTAGAGGGATGGCCCCCCATGATGATGTTTATTTTGCCTCCAGCCATTAGAAGATCTTGGCTTATGCTAAGTTGCGTGGACTAGTTGTCATGGAGTGGGGTAGGGCTTATCCTCAGAAGGATAGACCGGAAAGGGGGAAAGGTATATAGAAAGGGACAGTACCCTGTCTAAACCCTCAGAGATGTTGGTCAGGGCTTCCTATGGTGGTAATGAGGATTGCATGCCCTCCACCTAGAGGCTAGAACGGTCACACAACTTCTAAATGTATGGTGAGAGGAAGACCTGAAGAGATTAGCCTGTTGAACCCAACTCTTCTCCCTGTGCTTGACTATCATTGCTTGTGTGTGTTGATATTATCTATACAAGGTCACAAAATTTATTGTTTATTTATGTACATATTTACAAATCTTTGTCACATCACGAGGATAAAAGCCAATTGTAGAACTCCGGATTGTACTGGAGCGTGGCACACGCATCTAGTACTCATGGCAGCTTACTCAATACCGATAGATATTTTGCAACATCGAGTAGCATGGAACCTTGTCCGAGTCTACTGGCAACATGTAACTTCTCCTCAATGAGAACCTTATCAGACAGAGAGTTCTCTTGGCTAGTTTCAGCTAAGTCCGTACCCCGAATGGCAATCAGCACTTGAAGGGAAGTTGGTGCCACATAGGTTGGGTCTCTTTGAGACTGCCATTTGGCCAATCGCTCCTCTGAGATTGTCATGATCTAGGCTCCTAGTTCAGCAATTGCAATGCGGTTTTCACACTAACATTGTTCAAATTGACTTCGGCCCTCTAATAGTCACTTTAATTGCTCTATCTCTAAGAGATTTGGTTGGCAGAGCACATCATTGAATGTGACAATTAAGCGTAGTTCGTCGGCTTCCTCGTCAGAGATGAGTCGCATGCATTCATATAGGAGCCTGTTATAGTGGTCGTCAAGGTGTTCTTGCTCTTCCCTGGATAAGGGAAATGGCAAGTATTCTTCAAGTTGCTCTTTAGGGAATTGCCCATGTCTGCCAAGACATAGACACATGCAAACACTTTGAGCTTAGCATCCAACTCAATTAAGCATTCTGTGACACTTCTATGTTCAACAAGGACTTGCTCGATTGCTATCTCATGCAAGGTTCTAGGATTTTGCCTGGGCTTTAGCGTAGCTGGGGGCTCAGGCCTAGACGAGCAAGTTTGGCCAATGCTAGGATTTCTTATTCTCTTGGAGTTTCCATGTTTCTCCTGAGGCTTCGTTCTTGCGTCATGGTTCTCCTTGGATGTGACTGGTATAGATTTGTCACCCTGTTGTGACAGCATCGTACCCACTCTTGATTGGTCAATGTGAGTTCCATTGTCGATGGATTGAGTGTTGTAAGCAGCTGTTGATGGTAACGACTGCTTTGATTTTTCAGAGCACACGGATGTGTATGAGGTTTCACCGCTATTAGGAGAGGCGTCAATGGGGTCATTGGTGGATGGACTCGATGCTTTATTCCTCAGCTCTCCAGTGCTCTTGGTGTCAATGTTCTTGGGGTCCACACCCACCTATAACTGTTGTTGTTTTCAATGTTTTCTCCTCTTTTTCTTGGTTAATGAAGTTGCATCTCTCAATGACTCAGGACCGTGGACTAGGTCAACCATTGATGTGCTTGGTTAGGCCTTAGTATTCTTCTTTTCTAGTGTGTACTTATGGGACATGGCCGTGGCCTGCTGAATAGCCTCACTAGGTTGTGAGGGTACAACTACCTCCCTTTTCGAAGAGTCTAGCTCTTCAGCCAATTCCCTTGTGTTTAACTCCTCCAGCCTAGGCTTTAGGCACTTTGGAAGTGCTGGAGTTGTCAAGGAAGTTGGTTGCAACGCCTTCTCCACAGGTAGACTACTAAGGACACGTTCCACAAGGGGAATTGTCACAGCCAAGGGTTGTGATTGCTGTGATCCCTGATTGGAAGTAGTAGTGGCTAGTCCAGTGGGCTGGCTACTCTTAGTGGATTGCGGTGTGAGGTCCCTAGGGCGATCAGAAGTGGTCGTGTCTTTTTTTTCCCTTTGAGCATTCATCTTTGTAGATCGAGCATGAGTTGATCTAGTCACGTTAGGTTGCACATGCATATCCTTGGACCGAGAGCTACGGCTAGTGTCATGTCCCACCTCTTGGACATTTGGAGGCTTTGATGGAGATAGAGATTGGGAGTGAGCAGCCCCCATTGACGATCGTTGTTGTGCTTCCTGTGTCTATTTGGAAAAAGAGGGTGTAGAAGATCTAGGACTCTTAGGTGGACTTGGCACTGGCTGAATGATTTGCTCAAGGCTATTAGACGATTGCGCCATTTGCTTTGTTGAGCCATTAGCCTTGCCATGAGCAATGTTGTGCCTATGATGCCTATTATCCTCTTGGGAAATCAAAGGCTCTTTGGGCACTAATGTCTTTTGTGCACGCTTAATGGCTATATATAGCATCTGCTTATCAAGCATGCTAGGCTGAGGCTCTTTCTTTCGAACACTCATGTTTTATTTCTTGCCTCAAGACCTAGAGTTTCTCTTAGATTTCCTCCATGCTTCGTTGCTTTTGATGCAATCTGGCCTTCAGCTAATAGAGGTGGTATAGCAGGGGGTTTTGGTACCCAAATCCATCGGTTACCTGCGTAATACCCTTGAGCAAGTAGCAATGCTTTGGATATCCATCGCGGAGTTTTGCTGACCCTCCATTGATGCCTTCATCTATAAGGCTTGGGCTTCTTTTGGGGTCTTCTATGATATTTGTAAGTCCAAAGCCCGCGTCCTTAGCATTGTCTCTTGACCTTCTTGTTTCAGGCATGGCCTCACTCACTGGTTCTCGTTGTTTGACCTATGCTTGTATCAACTCTTCCAACAAGTCCTTGCTCTCGTTAGCAGGCTTGATTGTTATGTCAGCACCCTCTTTGCCTTTCCCTCGAGGTTCGATGAGGTCACCCTTGCTAAAGGTTGTGACTATCCTCACACCCAGTAATGTTAGGTGATCCTCTGTGCTACATAGTTGGCCTCACACTTGGTTGCCCTTTTGAAGGGTCTTCCAAGGAGGGTTTCCTTCCCATAATTAGCACTACTTGGAGGAACATGAAATAGGATAGGCAAGCTTTCAGCTTCAATTGTCTCAAGGATTTTGCACTTTCCTATGAGTGCTTGTGGGTGTCTCTCGTAAGGGATAAGAGTTGCATTAATCGGTGTGAGCTCTGGTTGGCCTAGTAGGGTCCATGCTTCATAGGTCAAGATATTAAAATCTAATCCTTCATCAATCAAAGCATCGATAGTGTGTTCTCTTTTCGTGGTGAGTTTGACCCTAAGATAAGCAGGTGGTACTATGTCTTCATCTTTCGGGTCCTGGCTTATAAATTTAAGCCTTTTGACAAATGCCCTTGCGTCCCCAACTGCACCACCAGATGTGGATTCTCTACCGATGTCTTGGGTCGTCTGTGCAGTGCTCCTCAAGGTACATCTCTTGTCAAGAGTGTCATGTCTAGTCATCTTCACATTTGTAGCTTGTTGATATTGCATTTTGCTCTGACTAGACACGGTTTGAATACAATGTCTTTGTGTTCTCGTGGTGTGGCCTTTTTGCCCTTGATGGCTCGATTGGCCTGTTGACGTTCTAGGGTCTCTTTTTGTCTTTGTTTCGGTGTGGGCTTCTGTTTGCTGCTTTGTAAGTGAAGATCTATGCTTGTGTAGAGCCATTACTACACTCGGGCCTAATCTAGAGGATCTGTCACAACGTGCATTTTCTCTCCAACCTACCTGGGGGAGGTGCGGAGGGGGCAAAGCCCCCTGTGCGAGGGTCCGGGGGGGCAGTCCCCCCGGCCCGCAAGGCCGTTATGGTAAACACCATGCCACTTTAGAGGACCTTTTATAGCCAGATTTTGAACTACTTGCTCTAAGTTTTAGCCTAGTGGATGCATCAAAATTTGTGTTCTAGATACTTGTCCAATTTTGACAGTTTTTTGTCCGATTCTCAGATGTCCGATTTTCAAGAGTCTGATTATCGGAATCGGACGACCAGTTTTGGTTGGTCCGATCGGCCCAATGGTTCGATTCTGGTTACGTCCGATTTCTGGAATCGGACGTCCGATTCTGAGTGGTTCGATTTCTTGGGTCCGAGTATCCGATTTTCAAAATCGGACGTTTGAGCATCCAATCAGATAGGCGAAGGTGGTCTGATTCTAGGACTGGTCCGATTCTGAGATTGGTTCGATTTTGGGACTGGTCTGATTCTGGGACTGGTCCAATTTTGGGACTGGTCTGATTCTGGGAGTGATCTGATTCTGGGAATCGGATCGAAAAGGTGGTCCGATTTTTGGAGTCAGACGGTTTTCGGAGAGGTCCGATTTTCGGAATCGGATGGTCCGACTCTAGAGATAGGGCAATCCTATTCTGGAACTCGAACGAACTAGTCCGACTGCATGGCCGACGACCCGCGAGTTGCACACAATGCCTCTAGGCCGACTTATACTTCACCAAATCGTGCCGTGCCGTCTAATTAGATGCAAAGCAACAAAGGGCAACGCTTGGCATACCTGAAAATGATGTGGTGCTCGAATCGATTAGCACGTTGACGATCTCCCCATAGCTCTCTCTCTCTCTCTCTCTCTCTCTCTCTCTCCCCCTGGCTCTCAAGCTCACTCTCTTCTCAGAGGGTAGGATGTCAAATGTGGCCTTTCGTGGTTCCCTGGGCCTCTTATTGCCCCATCCCAGCCTGCTGTGACCTCAGATGTTAGTCCCTCATACTCTTCTAGCCAGAAATCTAAATATGTGCCCCTATTTCCATGTTTTAGCCTGTTATACAGCAATAGAAAACCCTACTGTTTTCCTTCTTTTTTCCTATCCTAACCTTAACCTAATGCAACAAAAATCAAAACTAGATATAGGGATGGATGGTCCTACTCTAATATTCAACAACAAATCAAAAACCTACTTGCTAAGGAGATCGAATACCTCTTCAAACTCCCTCGCTTCCTACCTATCTAACTCAAGCACCGGTTCGGGGAAAACCCTACTTCAATGCTCGATTCGAAGAGCACAAGTGCTTAAGGCTTGAATCCATTGGTCTCGGTAACGGAACCAAAATGTGAGAGCTTTCGCTCAACTTCCAAGACCCATGGACCGCTTATTGTTCAACCA